>NW_020955505.1:1987823-2069812 GCF_003031625.1 Empidonax traillii
TCATACAGTCTATTTTAAAGTGGTCAATAGATGAAAAATTATTAGGAGGCATAGAGTACAGATGACAATTGACAGTACTGTTACATAAACCTCAGTTACTTAGAAAATCAGAATAAAATTGATGTGGAAGAGCTCAGGATAGAAACTGGGACATATGAAAAGTTTCTTAGGGAAAAAAGCAAAATCCAATTAGCTTGAAATCCTTCTTTTATGTTGTTCAGGTCAAGTGAAATAGTTGAATTGAAATGAAATTTATGATTTCTGGGGTTTTAAGATGGTTTTGCATCTTTTGAATTTTTTCAAAACAAATACATAGTTCTTAAACAAAAATAACAATAATTCTTGTAGCAAATGCCTGGTGTACCTAATTTGCTCCCCCATTTGTGATGTTTAATTTTTTTTCAACAGATCTACTATTTATTCAATTTCCTTGATTAACTTTTTGTAGCATTTAGATTTGAAACTATAAGTGGTAAAATAATTGTTTCAGGCATTACATTATCCTTGCTTAGATCATTTACATGGACTCTTTTGGTGATTTATGAGAAATAATTTATTTGTGATAATAATGTCCTTTGACTTGATCCTAATAGGAATAATTTTTTGCTTATTTAGGGAGTAGTTCTCTGAAATCTTCCAGTCTCTTGTTTGTTATGATTTGTCTTGATCTGTCCTCTTAACCCAACCTGCCTCTTCTGTTCTTCCACTGCTCATCTGTCTGTTGGCAGAGGCAGAGAGATATGAAAGGCAAGAAGATCGAATTAGCCATGACCATGGAAAGTAGGTCAGAAAGCAATGATAGATTTCTAGTATTTTTTGGTCTAAAATCTATTTGACTGTAAAAAGATTTTAGTATTAGTTTTTGGACTAATTAATTTTTTTAGCCAAAAACCCACCCCCTAGTTTAACTACTGATTCTTTCATATTTTGACTCTCATTCATTTCCTTTAACTCTGAGAAATGATCAGCAGTACATAAACAGGGAAAAATACATATTGCTGGGATTTCCCCTCCTGTGCAACAATGACGTTATTCCTGAAGATTGTTGTGAGCTCGTTACCTGTTAAACCAAATCCCTTCCTGTCTTTTCTCCTTAAGTGATTTTAAATATAAAAAAGTCATATTTTTTCCTGTCCATGAACTCCTGTTACAACAGATGATTATACAAAATTGAAAAGCACTCATTTAGTGTGGAAAGGTGAAGATATTAATCTTGCCTTGAGTGGTTTCAATAACCCTTTTCTTTCTTAATGTCCTCTCTTTGTGCACTGAAAGACTTCAGCCGGCTTCGATAGCCCCGTGCTTATGCATGATCTTTTTGTAGGGAATTAGCAGGGTTGCTTAGGAAAAAAGCACAAATAAATAACACTCACAGTTGGAAGACTAGTGGCACACAGGGAATAATCATTAGAAAAAATCTAACATCAAGTTAATAACTGGAAGAAGCAAAGACAGTTTAATCTATAATTTCTGGTTATTTGAAAGGACTGATGTCCCCAACTTTCCAGCAAATGTACTTAGAACTGGGCATCCAAAACATTAATCAAGTAGTGAAATAAATTCCATGATTTTCAGTGTTAGAAGAACTAGCTCTAATTTTCTGTGCTGAATAACCACTTCAGGCTTGATTTGTTTCCACTGTCACAAGTGATATTTCCTTGGCACTGCAAACTGTAAAACAGGTAAATTGCTGTCATTAAGTAATAGTGCTCCCTCGGTGACCAAGGCAGCCGGTTTCTAACCTGCTCCAGTCCCATGTCCACTCCCAGCTCTGTGTGACATGTGCTGTGCCAGGTCCAGTGATGGGAGTGTTGTCTGCTAAAATTCAGACAAAAAAACATCACTTCCTTCACTCAGGATAAATAAAGTCATTGATCTGCCCTGGATTCAAAAGGAGAGTGCACACAAGGCAATTTCTGTCTCTTCAAGCCACTTTTTGAGGCAGTGGACACTCCTGAGATATTTTGAAGTGACAGAGCAACAAAAAAGTGGAAAGGCTCCTGTGCTTTTCCTGGCAGGTTTGTGCTCCATTCCTGAACCTGTGTCCTTGTTACCCAGAGAAGGCACAAGGGAACTCTGATGGGCACCTGCTCGGGTTGTCAGGTTCTTTGCAGAATTTAGGGCATTGTCTTTTACAATAATTGAAAAGTTCCACTATTTGTTTATTAATTTTTAATTTCTGAAAGAGATTATATGAGACTCATTTGAAGTAGTTTACATTTGAAGAGTACATTTTAGAGTGTGGTTAGAGAAAACTGGCTGAGGTAAGCATGTACTTTGGTTTGGGTCAGTCGCCGCAAGTGCTCTAAAGCACATTGAAGCTTTTCCAACTGCTGCATAAAAATATTTAAATCCTACACTCCGAATGCAAGCAGCAGTGTAGGAGTAACTGCAGTGTTTAACCCACATGATGCTGTGGAATATATAGAAAAATTCCTTACATTTTCAATATTATAGGAAGCTTAGAGAACAAGCAATAGTCTCTGTGGTAGTGAGGTTTTTGTTGGGCAGGCTTAGAGTGGCCGAGTGCCCTTTGCTTGTGGCAATCTCTCCACAGCCATTATTAATATTTACAGAAGGCGGCACCTACAACTTTCAGACTTAATAGGAGGCAAAGTCTTTGTCTCAAATTTATGAGCCACCTCAGAGGAATTCACCAGTACCTCACATAATCTAACAGTGTAACTAAGAAATACTGTTTTAAGCTTTTTTTCATCTTTGTTAATTTGTTTAGGTAGCTCTTTTGTCTTTTCAGCTTGTGAAACTATAGTATTGTGTCACTGTAATAAACAACAGAATATGCACAGTGGAACTGACACCGTGGATCAAACCTGCAGCCAGAATTTTCCAATAGCCAGTGACCAGCAGCATTGACTGAAGAACACAGTTTCAAAAACTAGCAAGCAGCCACAGTAAAAATTTTTCCCATACATTAAGTGGCATCCTAACTTAAACACAGGAACTGGTTTAAACCATGAGTTTAGTTTTTTGCCTAGATCTTTCAGTTAAATGTTTGGTGCATTTTTAATTAATATATGTTAGAAACACTATCCCTAAATATCTAATACTTTCTTGGATTTTTTAAGTTGTGTGATTTATGCTGTCAGTTTGTGACTTTATGCTCTCAGTTTTAGTTTTGTCATTGTTCTGATTAAGAAATCCCCTTCTAATTTTGTGACTTTTATTTCCTCTTGGGGCAGGGAGGTGGCCAGGAGAGAGGAAAAAAAGCACTTAGCCTGTAAATCTGAAGTGCTCCTGTGAAAGAGAGAAACCATGATTCGTTACTACAGAGGAAGACAGTGTGTCACAGAAATCTGCTTGCCTGCTCTGACACAAAAAATCCCTACAAAATCTGCATGCATTTTGCCTGTTTATGTTGTGCTGTACTGGATCATCCTGTGCTCTCTTTTGTGAAATGCAAAACTTCAAAAGAGACTAAAAGGATTATCTCAAAAAATGCATGTTTTGATTATATGACTGATGACTCTCCAGCTAGGAGCTTTATTGCAAATGCTTTAAAAGTTTTGGGAGAGACTGGAATCCCAGTAGTCTAATGCAATAATCTGCAAGTTTCCAGTTATGCTCTTTTACAAGACAGTATGTTTAGAACAGCATGACTTAGCAGTAAATATTTCCAGACCTGACCTAAAATATTTTAGAACTGTTTTCTCTGATACCTAACAAAGGATTAGGATAAAGCATAAATTTACACATATTTATATACTTATCTGAAGCTGTCAAAAGTGTCACACAGATACAAAATAGTGAATAAATTGGTGAAAAATAATGAATAAACTAGACAGTCTCCAAGTCTGAAAATGTAATAAAATACATTTATCCAACATATAGCACAAAAATTTGTGCTAGTGTGTGTGGAAGGGAAAGGGTAGGGAAGGAGGGGAATAAAGATTTTATTGTCAGTTCTAAGAATGAGTTGTGTAACTTCTTTGTGAGGAACATACTCTTCCCAGAATCATGGCTATAAAACCTTTTATCATTACTTGTCCTGTACCTATTTGATGGTCTTTTCATGTCACTGTTTTTAATTGCATAAAATTGAAAAAGGCAGATGCAAAATAGGATGATGTAACTGTTCTACATGTTACACAAGTTAATAGTTACACACTAGTTATACAAGCTCTGGATTAACAGTTTTATATAACTCATTGCTGGAGCCTGATTTGGGCTTCAAGAAAAGTCAGTCCAAAATCATTCCACAATATATCTCATCAGAGGAGCAACTGACAGCTTATCAGCTTAGTTGAAGAGCTAGGAAAACTCAAACCAACTTTGGCCCTTACTGGACAAGGCAGTCCCAATATACCTTGTCCTACAGAGCAGGTCTTCAGAAAGTGAGCTTGGGGCTTCCTAAAAATAAAAACCACTTGGTAGATTTCAAGTTGGTCTTCTGAAGATAACATACAATTAACCAGGTTTTGAACTTGATTTTTTTCCTGAGTGTTCTTTCAGTTTTCTAAGCTTGTGGCATTTCTCCTGTTTGCCCATTACCTTTCACCAGGACAAAGAGGAGTACTTTCCACAAGGTGTCATAGCTGCTGTTTTGGACTAGTGAATTCTACATCACTGAAGAAAATTATTAATTAGTATTTCAAAATATTGATCAACAATTTGACTTTGAATTGCCATGTTTCAGGTGTTGATTGTTAGTTTATAGAAAATAGATTATAAAGTATCAGAAGGTCATACTGATTTTCCAAATACTCTTGCCTGCTCTGAACACAGCTTTGGAGAAAACACTGTGCTCTAGAAGAGTGTGAGGACACTTTAAAATAAACATGACCTTGGATTGCATATAAGAGTTTTCCTTGTTCAGTGTTTACAGAGTAACAAAAGTTCTCTGAGAGGTTATTGACTATTAAAGGTGTTGTAAAGTCTTACTAGAGACAACTGGAAGCCAAGGAAATTGAGATGTTTATTATGAGATGTAGTAGTGACAAGTTTTCTTCTACCCTTTTTTTCTATGAATGAAACAGCAGCCACCTGGCCTAAACTTTCTAGAAATAAAGCATAGAACTGATACTGAGGTATGTCTGCAAGGTTATGAAGGCTGGTTCTGAAAAGCTGTGGTTAGGCAACATCTGGGCAGAGTGAGAGCTTCAGTGACAATGCTTCACACAGGGAGCATCTGAGCTGAATGAGGATGATCTGGATAACTGAACTAGGGATTCAACTCTTTCATAAGTCTATAATACTCCTGGAGTTGGACTGATGGTCAGATGGTTCCTTTCCTGTGGGGAACAGTGAGATAAAGTGCCCTTAAATAATGTGTTAGACTCTCTTGGAGTTTAGCCTTTTAAATTCTCCACTGATGATCTCTTCTGTTGCTGTCACTCTCTGGGACTCAATGGAGGGTTTTTCTGCTGAACTTATCACAGTATGTTCAGCTTCCAATTACTATGGAAAAAGTTAACTCTTCATGTGCAAAGTAGTCTTTGTTTATGGATTTGTTTTCGTGCCTGACCTAAAAGTGTTAACATGTACAGGTTATGAGCAAGAGTCTTATCCCAAACACTGGCAGGCATGCTTCCCTTAACCTGCTTCCAGAATACCCGATTTGCTTGTGGAAGTGTGTAATAAGAAAACCATAATTCCACTTGAGAAGGTGTAATCTGTAGGTACAGAATATATGAAGACTAGGAAGTTAAGCAATGACTTATATGTTTTCATAACATGCTGATTAACATGAAGTAACATTTGTTTATTTTTTCCAGAAGTGAAATGCTTGCGTATTTGTCTTTTTACTAATGAATGTTCTCTTCCTTATAAGCAGAGAAAATCTGGGGTGGTGCAGAACTCAAGTTTTGCCTACAGGATTTAACTATGCTGTTACTAAAGGTAGTTCAAAACTTTTACATTACCAAATGCATTAGATGGCCCTTATAATATAATAAGAAAGAAAGCAAATTAAAAAAATTGTAACCTTTTAAAAAATCTGTGATAGCAGATCTTACATGTATAATTCAGTAGGTGAATACTGCGTAAAATGCATTAAATAAAAAAGGAGTAGGCATGGAATAATTTTTCTGCTTTACTTGGGGCAAAATCCTTTCTCATTGTAGACGTGAGTGGAATATGCTGGTTCCTTCTAGATGCTGGACTTGGTGGGTTTAGCCCAAATGCTAAGGAATTCCTCATTTTAGTGCTGGATCAAGGCAATATTAAGAATCCAGACCACAGTTTTATCTACTAAGGGAGAGAAGAAGGTGTTCAAGTATATGATGCTGGCACTAAGGTAGTCAGGTCTGTGGGTAACTGGTCTACATTGATCATCACTGCACGTTAGCAGTAGGGTGTAGTCTTGAATCTGTCAGGGAGTTTTTGTATGTTTTTCGGGTAGTGTCAAATAGGGTTCTTCAACTGAATGGGAAAACGCTGCTGGCCTGAAAAGTAGTATCTCTTCATTTCTTTGGGAGCTGGTGGCCATTTTCAGTGTGCGGGTTTGGCACTCTGTTGAGTGTGAAAACGGTGAAAAGTAAAGACTTCAAGCCCCCAAAACATGCAATATAGAACATTAGGGTGTTTCTCATAGGATTCCACGTGTTTGGTGTTGGGTGGAAAAGAGGGGCTGAGTATGCCCACATTTGCCACTAAAAAAGCCACCGCAGGGGTTCACCCTGACCTGCCCGGTGCTACAGGGCTTGTGGGCTCTTCCAGAGGTACTTTTCACTGTACCAGTCTCTGCCTTGAAACTCAACTCTCATAGGAAGCAGATTTGCTCAGCCTTCTCAGCCACAATGTCTGAAGCAGCTCCTGGTTCACCTCCTGGGTTTCCTTATTCTGGCTGTGTGGAAACTGAAAAGCATGGAGAGGGCTTTGCTGCTAAATCATCACTAGCACTGCAGCTTCAGTTGTCCAGAAACTTGAATCAAGCTTACACTTGGTTTCATAGATGTCTAATCAGTTGCTTAAACAAAACCCTATAGATTATAATTTTCATCATGTGCCTTTCAAATTGGTTAATTAATTTATTAGCATGCAAAACATGTACATAAAATGTAGTCATTAGCAGCACCACATGTTCAGTATAAGCTATATATGTTTGAAAGCTATTTCTGGTGTTTTCCAGGCTGCAGGTCTGTCTCCACAGAGTGCCACAAGCAGACTCTCACTTGTCCTTCAACAGACTAGGGACATCTTTCCTGCCAATCCTTCGGTTGCACAGCCATAATAATTGGACTTTGAATTTTTCATATCTTCATATCATTGTGTTAATGACCTTTGCCCAGTGTCACCTGAGTATTGATCTGGTCAACAGGACTCTTTTTCCGTGTTGGATGTAAGCTGGATGAGATAGGGGCCTATTTTTACATATAGGTACAGTGCTTAGCAGTCTTCAACCTGGGGCCATCAGAATCCTATTCCTAAAGTGTTTCAGAGCATGTGAAACTGGCAGGAGAATTTAACACTTCCAGTTTGTATCCAGTTGGCACTATCAGTCTATTTCAGTATGTGCCTGTGTGCTGCTTAAAGATCTGTAATAATCAACAAATTTCTATCAGTAGAGATCTGGGACTGTTGCATTTAATTTCAAAATAGCACTATGAACTCACAATTTAGACAGGAATCACTTAGGCATAAGAATAATGTCTCTGATTCCTTTTCTAAAATATGCCCAACTATTGTGACTTGCATTAAAAATAAATAATTTGTAATATATGGATTCTAGATGTTATAATACTTGTTAGTGTTATGTATTCATTATGTGCAATTAAGAGTTTAGAGTGACATACTGTCACCAGAAAATAAACACTAGAAATAAAGAAAATGTCCAGTTTTGCATAAAAAAGACCCAGTCTGAGCTGTGAGTATCACAATACCTCACTGTTGTGAATTTGGCATTTCTCTGTTTGTACATCACAGTGAAAATCAGGGTCCTGATGACAACTGATTATTATTGTATGTACTGTGATTAAATTATAGGCAGCTTCCATTTTCTACTTGTCTCTCACAGCACATGGGAATAGAGTTGTATTTAATAATTCAAGCACCAATTGCATGCCCTGATCCCAGTTTTTTTCTGTTATTACAAAAAGAGCTCAGGTCACAAAATGATCTGTAGTTAAAAAAAGAAAAAAATGTCACAGTAGAAAAAAGTTAAAGACAATGTATTTGACTGAATAAGAGTGGTTCTAATAAGGTATCTGGAATTAGTGAATTTATGGCATATATAAGGGAGGAAAAGGGAGAGGAAAACAGAAAAAAAATAAACTATAGAAATGAATTACAGCATTTAATGATAGTCTTGATTACTAAAACATCTTACAGGCCTGATGGTATTCAGGACATTGGCATGAACTCTGTAGAGATTTAAAAAAGCACATTGGCATGAACTCTGTAGAGATTTAAAAAAGCAATATTTTTAAGAAAAGACACACTAGTTCAACCACAGTGTGATAAAAAGAGGAGAGCCTTCGGGTACATGCCTTTTCTTTCCCTTGAGACTTTAGCAGCTTTCTCTGTTTTGAAGTATTATTTCCCAAAAAAGTTGAATCTTTTCTAGCAGTTTGGCAACATATTCCAGAAAACAAATGATCTGCCTTTTTGAAGATCAATGTATTTGTCAGAAAATCAAGGACTTTTACTATTATATTTCCAGAGTAATGCTATTTCATTTCATTTCAATTGCATTTAATTTGGATCAGCTTGTATCATAAGACTATAAAAAATATCCTTCCACTCTTTAAAAACCATAGAATCATAAACTATCCTGAGATGGAGGAGACCCACAAGGATCACTGAAGTTTAATTCTTGGCTCTGCACAGGACAGCCCCAAGGATCACACCATATGCCTGAGAGCATTGTCCAAATGTCTCTTGAACTCTGACAGTGCTGTGACCTCCTCCCTGGGGAGCTCGTTCCAGTGTCCAGCTACCCTCCGTATGAAGAACCTATCCCTAATATCCAACCTAAACTCCCCTGGCACAACTTCAGGACATTCCCTCATGTCCTGTCGCTGGTCACCACAGAGAAAAGATCAGTGTTTGTTCCTCCTCTTCCCCTCACAAGGAAGTTGTAAGTGCAATGAGGTCTCCCCTCAGTCTCCTCTCCTCTAGGCTGAGCAAACCAAGAGCATTTTGTTATTATCTCCAGAGGTAACACAAGAGGTTTTCCTTGTGAAGAGCCATGTTCTTTCATGTTTAAATTTAGTCAAGTTTCTGAACCCAGTGCTGTGCTGTGTTTGCTTGGTGAAGTGCCTCTGTGAGGCGGATACAGCCCATTCCATCTGGCTCCAATGCACCTATAGCAGGGCACAGGTGAGCCCCTCAAGCACATATGTAAGAAAAATGGGATGGCTGTTTCAATTTTTGTCTTTGTTTCCCACTACCAAAATCTACTTTGATTGGTATTATAAAAAATTCATTTTTACCAATTCAAGTCCTTTTTGTCCATGATGTAAACTGTTAAGCAATCTTCCTGTCTTTATGCCAGACCAGTAGTATTTCTGTCTTTTCTTCCCCTGGCCTGTTGAACAGGGTAGTGACAGAGCAGCTGGGTGAGACTTTGGTCCATGGCCAGGGGTAACCCACTACAAAACCATTTATTTTTCTGACAACAAGTGCACTGTAATTAATTTTTCCGTAAACTGGAGTGCAAATGTGCATATAATTCCTAATTTTATGTTTCTCTAGTTTGTTCTCTTTTAGTAAGAGAAATCCATCATAGGGTACTTTGTTACTGTCTCTTATGTTTTCTTCCAGGGTGGAAGTGCAGAAAGAGTTGAGCAAACATGTCTTCACATTCAGCTCTTAAAAATGTTTTCATCCTAGTCTTACTTTTTTCTATTTGCTACACCTACAGTGAAGAGTTCAGCTTCTGTGTGTAAACAGAACATTTAATCTACCTTTTTTATTTATGTTCTATCGTTATTTTATTAACATTCTGTTATTCAAAGAAACAAATGGGGAATAACAACAACAAAAAAAAGACAAAAAAAGACACAAAAATGTGTTCTGAGGATTACAAACACCTGCAAGAGGGCACAGCTATTTCCTGACAAGCATTTAGCCAGTATCAATGACTCTGCACCATCAGTGGAAGAAGATACCTTCCTTGCTTCTTAATTGCTGGAAGCCTTTAAAAGGCTTTCCCTTTACACCTTTTTCATTATTACAACCACTACTAAATGTGATTACTTAAAATAAATACATGGGTCCTTGGCAGCACTTTTGAATAGGATTGTAGCTGGATCCAGTGCCTGTGAAGGCCCCGTCCCCTGCCTCCAGCAGCCTGTGGAGAGGCACGTTCATTGTGCATCGCTCCATAAAACCCTGCTTGGCTGCTTTCCCAGATCGCCTTCCATTCAGTTCTGAGTTCTGAATGGTTTTCAATTAATGTAACAAGACTAATTAACTGCATAAGAGTAGGGATTTTCTTAGCATTACTGACAATGCATCTATTTAATAGTACCTTGGAAATTCAGTGCTTCTCATTCCAAAAGAAAAGTACGCAAAACCAGTGGGTTCCTGAGGTCAAAATAAAGAACATGAATTTCTTTCTTTGCCTCTGAACCTGAATAAATTACAAAGTTACTTGAAACAAGCAGTCTAATCAGAATGAGATACCTTTCTGACTGGTTCTGCAACAACCTTACAGACATCCTCTGCTGAAAACAGTATGATACAGCATTGCTGTTTTAATTTCATAGCCGAAGATTAGCCCTTTACTCTTGCACCTATCCCTGTACCTAGCACTCAAGAATTAAAAACTGCTAAAAGTAGCCATCATGTATAAAAAAAAAGACTATCCCCTATGATCTTTTCCATGGTAATGTGATATTTTTACGATCAAGTTTCAATACCAGACAGTGTTAATGAAAAGTTTCCTGTATCCTTTTGCCTAAACTCTATCTTAGGGTAGCACCCTGTATGTCTGGAGATCATTTAAGCCTCTGTCACTCAAGCCTTGTGCTGAGGTTGTCACCAACTGTGCCAGTCAGTATCTCTTTTTGTTGGGGGGGGGAAAGTCACTTGCTCGAAGAAAGTGAAGTGTGACCTGGATTATATGAATTATTGAACACTATCAAATAGTAAAAACATGGTAACTACAACCTTTTGACACTTTAATCATGTACCTGAAACTGAAAGTATAGGCATCAATCTGCTAATCCTCTGAGACATCTGATTACAGATTTTATGGAAATGAATTTTAAGAAAATTTTTTGAAGTATAACCTTTTCTGTGTAAGAAAGGCATTTTAGTAACATACTGCACTGAATACTTCATATATGATTTTGTGGTTGTGATGAGTACAATATATGGTATTGTAATATGTAATATGTGATCCAATTCATGACTTCTTACTATCATATTTATGCATGCTTCTGGGTTAGAAAAGGCTTATTTTTATTATGACAGCAAGTTGCAAATAGGTGAATCAAACATCAGTGATTTTTTTGTCTATTTAAGAATGCTTATTATTCTATTCACATGAAACCTGAATGCCAGTAGTAAAAGATGGAATGAGAAGATAAAAGAAAACAGTAACACGTGTTTGTTTCCTCTGGTTGAATATTAAACATCAACATCTGGAAAGAACTCACTTTACTAAGAAGAAAATGTATTAATATCTCATAATATATATTCCTAAAAATATTAGTCTTAACTTTAGCACTAAAATGTTATACTAGTATTTTGTGTAAAAGAATTCTGCTTAATACATGAGCATTTTCAGTCTGCAAACCAAGAATGATGCCCAAATTATAAGTAGCCCCTATAGTCCAGACTCTTTAAGTATGAAGAGAGACATGGTACCAAGAATTTGGACAAATATAAACTACAGTCCTCATTGATTGTTTGCTTTGGGTTTTGTTTCTTTTTTTTCAGTTCAGCTGAATCTTGAATTTTGTGGTCAGCAACTAAGAAGTAAAGTGTGGTAATGGTATTTGCAATTATTTCTTTGTTATTGTGCAGTCTCATCTCAACAGTTTTCTACTTTTCAAAAACAGCATTAGAAGTCACTAGGGAGTCACTTCAGCCTCTTAGAGGAAAGAGATGTCTTCAACTCTAATAAAAACCAGAGCTATTCAGGATCTGATCTGAAGTTTAATAAATTAAATAGAAAGATTCCCACTGATTTTACTGAGATTTGTGTCAGACCTTTAAGTGGTGCACTGTGATCCCGTGTGTTTTTAGGGGCATTTGCATGAAGGAAAAGGTCCTGACTGTTTACTGACGTGAACAATAGGTAGATAATTTTGTCTCAACAAAACAGATGCAAACCATTATGGTTTTGATTCTCCTCTTTGTGCTCAAGTAAATATACTGCAAGATTCAAGGCAATGAAACACTGAACAAAGGTAGATCAGAGAACAGTTTAAGCACAATAAACTGGCTAATGGAGACATATCTACCAGAGGGCAGAGCTCCTACTGATAATTAATGGAAACCCAATCAATAAATCACCTCTGAAGTGTAGCAAATAGCTCATTAGGAGCTACCTACTGAAACTGCTTAGCCGATTAAAGATGTGTATGCAATGTCTTGTATATAGAACAAGGACTGTTATTAATGCTTCATTCACAAAGGGTATATGAAAACTACAACTTCCTTTCAAACTACTTCTGAGAAGAAAGTCACAGAAAAAAATGGAACCATTCATTGCTGACCTATGTAACTATTTTTTATTTTTTTGTTTTAGAAAATCAGTGAGACAAATATCAACAAATCTATTTTGCAATCTGTTACTATAAGTTAAAAAACATTGGCACAGGAGCCAAAAATTAGAAGTGTGGTAACAGCAGCTTTGTCATAACTGCTTCCAAAACACAGTAAGCCATCAACAGTATAAGGGAATGACAACTTAGGGACAAGAATGAAAAATATGAAGGAAAAAAAAGATAAATATTTTTGTTCTTGTCTTTCTAACAGAATTTCACTTTTCATATTACTCTTGTCTATGCACTTGGTTTCTATCTTGCTCCCATTTGTATGTGACAGGAACTGTACCTTTCTTCATATAAAAATTAAACTCTTCCAACTGTAGCTTCAAATTTCGTTAATTATCACAAATTCCTATAATTTAAAATCCTATAGTTACCAAAATTGTTGTTAGGACATTTGACCTATGCAATACCAATGCCATAGTTACTACTATATTTTTTTCCTTTTTCAAAATATGGAAATACAATAAATTATCTTTAAAAATTATTGAATTTTTGATACAGTATGTGCTTCCTTACATGAATTGTAGACTTTTTCTGGATATCTCAGTAATATGCATTTATACAGTTTCCCAATAATTACACACTTCATAGAATTATTTTGAAGTCACAGAGCAGCAGAAATTAGAAGGGACTTATGGACAGGTTGCCCTGCACTGTGTCCAGTTGCATTTTAAATATCTCCAAGAATGGAAACTCTGCAGCCTCTCTGGGCAACCTGTTCCAGTGTTCATCCACTGTCACAGTAAAAATATTTTTTCTTGTATACATTTTTTATCCTGTTTAGCTTAGACCTGCCTCAGTTAAGTGTCTCACAGCTTCCAAACCCAAAAGGGCTCCTCAAGAACAAGAGCAATAGAACAAGTCTACTGAAAATGACCAATGTAAGGTAATAAAGATCAGTGAAGGTTACTAGTAAAAAATAGTGTTCTTTAAACGCAAATAAGTTTTTATATTTAAGTAGATTATTTAAACTCTCAGGTAATTCAGTAGCATAGCCATTACTTTGATAAAAAAAAAAAGCAAGATTAACATTAACTCATAAACCACATTATTTTGATATTTAGTGTCAGTTGGGTGGAGGGAGGAGGAAATGCTGTACAAAATATTACTGAGTGTATTATTATTACAGCATTTCCATTATACTTACACAAAGCTACTAGAAATAAATCTTCTGGGCCTTGTTTTTGTTTGCTAACGTTACTCTCAAGTGGGTAACTGCTTTCTTTGTTACTGCCATGCAGAAGAACTCTAGAAAGGAAGCATTCCACATAGTGAGAGTTCATAACTCCAAATCCCCATCCCAAGGATAGTAATTGTGCTTTTCCTCTGTTGAACCTCCAGGTTTACCCCGAAGACCCTAAATGCTTCTGACTTGAGACCAAACTTACGCTTTTGTCACATCATGATTTAAATCATACCTAGTCATAGTTATTTCACTTCATTTCCAGTGAGACTGCTTGGTTTAATTTTTGTTTTCTCTTTTTTGTTGAGGAGAAAATCTGGGATTTTTTCATTCCAAGATTGAGAGGTTGGTACTCCATTTTAGACCCCATCACACTCTTGCCTACTGACACAAACACGTGAATGCTCTCAAAATGGTTACTAAGGAAACCAGAAACTATGGTAACCTAGACTAGAAGCACTCTTATTTGTCCAAGGAGATGGAAAGGAAAATTCAGGCAATGTACATTGCAGGCACACTGAAGGTCCTGATCTTTTCTTTTCTCTTCAGCTGCAGCAGACCTTCTCTTTCTCATTTTTCCCTTCCAGCAAAGCTCTCAAACCAGGATTTTGACTTGGATAAAAGGAGAGAAACATCACTACACTAATATAGATGAGTGTAAATGAGAGAAAATAGATTTTTTTTCAGTATTATTACACCAAACTTGTAAATGTATTTAATTTTTCCTTTTACCATTACATCAAAGGAATTCTTCTAGCATTAACAGAGCAGCTTGGTCAGCAATGCACCACATCACATGCCTGTGCTCTGAGGAGTAAGGTGTCGTGTTAGCAAAACTCTTCACAGAACCTCTTGTCAGAGCTGTCACCCTGCCCATGCTTATACTCACTTTTTGTTCTGCTGTCATAAACAGTCTGATGCAAAAGCTATCAACAGATAGTGAATGCTCTAAGATTGATAAGTAATGGTGCTTCATTAAAAGTGGAGGAAGCTCAGAAGCTCATCGAACTGGTCTAGAGATATTTCAGTTGTGTCTTGCAGAAAAAATCCTTTTTTACTGCTGAACTAATCAACAAAACATTCTCTGATTGCAGGGCATGCAACAAAAATAATGGATGTCATAATAAAGAGTTTAATCTTGACCATGTTCATTCCTTTAAAGCTTTGTGGAAAATAAGAGCTGTGTATGCTACAGGACTAGCTCATTTATTCCAAAACAGGGAAATACAAGTTGCCTATGGCTGAATACATTTGTCTATCTTTGCTAATGGTCTGATTTGGCAAGCTGACAGAACACTGAACAGCACCAATCCAAACAGATTTACTGAAATTAGTGAGATTATTCCCATGCGGTCATTTGAATCAGGGTTACAGGACTGGACCCTGTGTTGGCAAAAAAGTATAAATTCTGTCAGAAAAAATTGTCTAAAAAGTTCAACAAAATGCTTAAGGTACGAGGGATTGCTAGCATCAAGTATTTTCTAAGTGAAGCATCTAGAGAAGAATGTGGTTTTCTTATTTAAACAAGAATAACACGTAGATTTGTAAAAGTTCATGCTCTTCAACCATGGCTTGTGGAAAAATAAAAAATTAGGAAAAGAATGTCTGTATATACCATACATCATGGTAATTATATTATTGACTAATTGTATTATTGACATATTTTTATTACTGAGAAGTTGTTGTCATCAATAGCAAACCGATCAACATCAAATAAAAAATGGTTGCTAAAAAAATATTCTGAAGAGAACTGTGGCATTTTGTACATGTGAGCCAGGAAGACAAGAGATGATGTGAAATATCTCTCATTTAGCTTATCCACTTCAGAGGTAGCCAGGATTTTGTTGCTATGAGAGAGGGAGGAAGCCGACCTGTGCTGAATAGTACACAGAGCACAGTACAAAAGAGCTAGGGGAAAAAAAAAGTCTGATATTAATAGATTAAAGAAGTCAATTAAATAGAGAATTCACATTATAAAATGGCATGAAGTCATCTTTGCTATCTGCATGAATTATGACTTGAGGCAGGTAGTACATGTTTTGTTAGATTAGCAAATATTTACAAAGTCAACTATGCTTCAGAGGACATGAAATGTGTGAATTAAGTATTAGAAACATATTTGAAATTTTACTGCTATCATTTCCTAATTAATATCTTAATGAGAAGGTTGACTATATCACATGGAAAACTATCTTCCATGATCACAATTTAGATGAATGCTATTTTTGCCTTGCCAAATACTTTGTCTAAAAAAAAAAAAAGAAAAAAAAAAAAGATAATGCATATTTTGGCTAGAACAAATGATTTTATGCTACATCTATTTCTGCTACATATTGTATGCTAACATGGACCATTTAAATCAGCAATATCACCTCCTGTTTGCATTTGCAGGTTAGAACTCTTGTTTATGCAACTATGGGGCACAGATTACAAAGATGTTGCTCAGTTTTTGGTCTGCAAGCACTGCAGAAACACCTAACTCTTCTTTCCTGGGAAGCCCATAGGTCTTGATGGGAGCAACATTAAAGGCAGAGAGCAGAAACTGGAGGAAAAAAATTGAAAGGAGGGATAATTCTCTTCTCCAGAATTCAGAGGTACTGAAGAAAGAAGAAAATCTAATTTGAGAGCTCCAGAGAGGTAGGAAGCCTCCTTTGATATGCAGCATATTTGAGAGGGAGAGATGAGGAATAGAGGCATAAGGGGAAATAGTTAAAGTGCCCTTTCCCTACCTTCTCACAAACCTGTAGACAGCTGTAGAAAAGTTGCTAATGGTCTGTTTGACATCTTGTCAAGCTTGACTTACTTATCTGTCCTCTTCCCTGTAAGTGGAAGGGAAGAAATAAGATACAGATACAGAAAATAATGGGCTTCCTTATGTCTTTCCTTCCATATCAACTGCCTACATTGTTACACTCTGTCTCCTACAGTAGCATGACAGGACCTGAAAGTGCTACCTAAGCTTTGTTACTGGTTATGACTGATACGAACTAAACCTTCTGGTTCTGTGGTACTCTGTGTTTATCATATTGTACTTTTGCTCTGTCATATGTGAGTTATTTTTCTCAGGGCCATTTGTTAGAGTAGCTAATCAGAAAAAAAAAAACAGGGATCATAACTTACTGATGGAGGCTGCCTTTTGTTGCCTTGGGACTAACCCAGTACACTAAACTTTGAGGAACAGTGAAGAATGTTGAGTTGTAGGGGCACATGATATACCTGAAAAGAAAGGCATAGCTGTCTTTTAATTTAATCCAGCCTACTAGTATGGCATCAGCACATTTTCGTAGCAATTTTGGCTCTATGAGAACATAAAAGTCCATGCCAATAATCCCAAAAATTGTTTGATTTCTTGTTTTGGTTGCATCAGTCCAGTTTAATTTCATGCCCTCTGATGTCCGACTGATTTATCTCAATATATTAAATCAGACCTATCTCCCAACCCACTGCCTTAATTTAGGCAGCCTATTGCAGTTTTTCAATGCAAAGATTTCATCATCTAAATTTAGCCAATATTGATTTTCAAAATGAAACTTCAAATCAAGGGAAATAAAGACTGATGTTGAGAATATTTACACCTTTTCCATTTCTAGCATACATTTCTAGATTTATTCCTCCTGCCAGATAATAGGAAGATTTAAGAACTCGAACAGTTTATGAATCTTAAAAGGATTTTTGATGACTATTGATGTTCATGTGTCCGGACACATTTTTCATTTTAGATTCTCTATTGCTTCTGGCTACAACTGCAGAATATGATGAGTCTACCAGCCAGTCAAGTGTAGATAGCTCCAGTTTCTACAGCATCTAAAATTTTCATCTATATTTAGGCAGGTGAATTCTTCTCAGTCTACCTACTATACAGAATAAAGCTTATCTGTTGAATTAGATTTTCTCTTGATGTCTGCTGTTAGTGATCCTGTGTTCCATGAAATTCATTCTATGGAACAATCATTCTGTCTCTGAGCTCAGAACTCCATCACATCTGGGTCAAGTTCATGTCTGTTCCTTTAAGTAGGGAATATGCAAGTCAGAGTTTTCAGCAGATCTGCTTGCCAAAGAATTCCATTTAATCAAATAGTGTGACTTGCTGTGTGTCAAAGCCTGTTGTGTCACATACTTATCTCCCCTATAATCCAAATATTTCAGTTAGCAAAAATCATTCCAAATGTCAGGAGAGTAAACAGTGGCATATTGGTTGTCCTGGCTGATCTGTTGCAGGCAGCAGCAGAAGTTTACACTTTCCAAATCTAGTGATAGAGATACAATAATGTGAACTGAATAGTTCATTCAGACATGGTAAGAAACTCGACTCTACAGTAGCAAAGAAAACTAATTGACCTGTCCTGTGTCCCTTCTCTGTTGACCAGTATCATATAAATCTTACAAAAAAGCTCTCCCTCTAAATACATCTCTCAGCTGTGTGGTGCAGAGAAAAGGAAGGGTCTTTTTTCTAATATAATTAAGGGACTGAGTGAATCTCTGAAGCATGAGTTTTGATAAATTAAATACTTCATGAATGCCAGAACATCATTACTGCTCTCCAGTTCATTTTAAAATTGCCTGATGAGAATTTACCACAGGCTAAACTGACCCCAGCCCCTCATTCAGATCACTCTCCCTCCCAGTCGTTTCCATCACAAATCCATGAGCAATGCTTTGGCTTTTTTCTGCTTCCTGCAACATTGACTTTGTGGAGGGATGTGCCTGCTGTGCTCCCTTGATGGCAAGAGGTCCCGAAGCACACAATGAACTGGAGCACTTCATTCTAACAGAGGCATCTGTACCACTCCCAAAGCAGTCTGTGCTTTAAACTCCTGCTCGCACACTGCTGGCAATGAGAGCTGTGGTACAGCTGGGCATGGGAGCCCTTCTGTGCTGCGGGGGGTGATTATGAGCCTGCAATCCCTTTTTCACCCTTTAGCTTGCCCATGTCTGACACTGGAAGAGTATCCCAGTCCTTCAGAATAGCTCTGGACTATTCCAATGAGCTTCTCAGTTAGTTACTGTGGGGATCTTGGATATCAGATGCTCAGCTTTAACAGCAATAATTAATTTTAGTAAAGGGCCCTTCAAACCTTTCTTGGTAAAAAAAACAGATGGTAAGCTTTTATTGCAGCCTTAACATCATATGTGATGTAACATCTCCTGCTTTATTAAAAATACAGAATATAAATAAATAGTGGATAGTTTTGACAAATACATATAATTGCTTAAAATGTGGCTAAGAAGCTCTTGATTAGTGGAAAAATCTGGATGTTATGAATATTATGAATCTGGCTGAAAAGAAAAAGAATTTTTGTGATTACTTGGAACTTTGGGCTCACTAGGGCTTATTAAGCTTCAAAGCTCAACATTGGCTTTCCAGGTACATGCTGGCTTTGTGCATTGGGTATCTTTTGATCATACTGCTGGGTAACCTGGGTGCTGGGCTTAAACCTACGCACGTCCTGCCATTCACACTGTGCCCATCTAAAGCTCTCCTGGAACTAGGGTGCTTCGAAGTGCAATGCTGAGGCACTGAGATGATTCTCCAGGAGCAAAATTAGGGCTGCTGAGTTTACTGCCTCAGCCTTTGCATCACTTGAAAGAAGTTGAATTGTTTCTGGTTCAGAGTTGTCCTGGGATTCATGTATCTGTTTTGTCATGTCTGAGGTTTAGCCAGCAAGCTGTTAGTAGCAGCAAGTTCTGCATCCATAGCAATAACTCATAATCTGAGTAAATGTTACTTGACTGTGTATTTAAACAAGTAGTTCCATTTCAACAGTTGAACTAATGAAGTCTAGTTTGCAACAAGTTTGTATCTTGCAGTTAATTGACTTTTTAACCATATTATACTAAACCACAGTGTAATCTCACCCTTGGACATCAAATAGCATAAATGGAATTTGTATAATCATGTTTACAAGTTGAAATACATAAGTTTATAATAATTTTGAATCCTTCTCAGTATGAACTCAGCCTTTTTTTCAATAGTTGCAGTCTTTAATATGCTTCCAAGGATCTATAATCAAAAGCTGAGAAAATGTCCAGAAAATATGACAACAAAACCAATTTTTCTTATTACCCCAGTTCTCATAGCACTAGAATTTGGAATGGGAATGATTAAAAGTTTGTAGAGGGAGGAAAGCGCAGTACAATTAAGCTTAGATTTTGTTTACCTGATTGCCCAGTGTGAGAAGAAGACATGCCATTTATTTATAAATCTAAATAACTAGTTGAAATAAAATGGGAGTATACAAGAGCAGAGAAACATTAGAACAAGATCATACAGTTTAATTGTGTGTCATACTTGCCAAAGACGTGCTGTTTCTTTGAGATCTAATTGATAGCTGAAATCAAGCAGGTGAAAACAAGTACATGTGGAACCTTCACCATACCTTTTATCAGTTTTTAATAAACATGTAAGAAGAAAATTGTGCACAATATCCACTGTTATTAAAAAAAAAATAAAATAAATTAGGTTCTGCCCTTCCACAAGATTATAATTCTTGGCAGAGGCCAAAAGGTGAAGAAAAAGTAAAAAATTTGTACTCTCCTGCAAATGATGAACAAACTCTTCCCTTAGTACGAGCTCCCAGAAAGATTCCTCAAAAATAGAAACCAGAAATAAAATTGTAATGAACATCAGTATATTCTATTTTTGTACAAGGTCTTTTAATAGGGTGTCTGATTCTCCTTGTACCATCTATTTTACATCAGTTTTACAGTGAAGTGACACCAAACTTTCTTCTTGTTTTTCTCTCCTAAGAGGGAATATGGTTCTTTTGAGTTACTGTTCTGCACAAGATTTAAGTTGTATTTAAAATTAATGATAAATAACCATTGGATGGATACAAGCTGTGATAAGCTTCCTCAACAGTACTGAAAATGTATTTAAAAATATGGGACTATTGCCTTCACTCTCCAGATGTAAGGAAGAGGCATTGTCCAATTAAAAACATATTTACCCCTTTTCTTGGTACAGATTTTTTTTCCTTTAAAATTTCTTCAGTACTCCATAGAATTAAATTCTCTCTCCTTTAAAGAACCAGAATAATTGGAGCTGAGATCAAAACCTGACAAGGGTAATGCCATCGGGACAGTGCATGGGATAATGTGGAATTTCCAGTCCATCGACACGATGATTTTTCATTTTCCCTTAGAAAACAACATGAAATATTTACAAGCCCATGTCAAATTTTATAGCCCTGGAGTGAACGGTTTAATAATGTCTGCTTACAATTTTTAGAATAATATTCTAAAAAATAAGCATTGAAAACCATATTTAGGCACCTGAAAAAAATAAAAATCCTTTGTTACTGCTCAGTGCCTCCAATAAAATAACCTTGCTTCTGCCTGGCTCATTTTACATCCTTTATTCAGGTGCTGAATTTTAGGCCTCCATGTCTGAAAACTGTGGTATGGTAGCAGAGTTTTTGGTAGTAGACACTTTTAAGAATATCTACTGAGTTCAGCACACAAGCTCTTTTCCTCTGCTTTCCACTTGAAGTACTCTTTAAATTCACATAGGCACACTTCATTTACCTCTAGCACAGTATAGAGAACTCCATGTAAGTGCTAACAAATACAACCACAAAAGGAAATTTAGTAAAGACCATTTAATAAAAATAGAAAGCATCTGACTGTAAAGTTTGCAGGGGAAAAAGTTTTACTACTTTTAAAAGCAAATGTAGGAGAATATGTGGAGCAAGAGCCTCTAAACACTGTTAGAGGTTTTAAAATCAAATGCAGCAGCATAAATTCACCATGAAGCAACAATATTTTGAACCTTATTACAATGGATAAATTTGACTGAACTGGAAGTTTAATAAATTTGACTCCTTAAGGGAGAATTATTAGAAAGTAAGAATTCTGATTAAATCTAGAGAATTACCAGAAAATCTTTGAAATTATGATTCTGTATCAGGAAAGAGACTAATTTTCTTAAAAGCTCACCCTCTTTCAGTGACGCAATGAAGATAACAGAAATAGAAAAACTGTCTGTGAAATCAAAGGAAAGTGAAAGAGAGAGAAATGAGCCTCAATCTAGAGAACAGAGAACTGGTAATAAAATAGGAATTGCAGAAAAGTCATGTCTGCCAGTAAAAAGGGTAATATAAATTTATTTTTTTTCCACTTCCATTGGGAACAAAGGAGATTGTATTAATGGCATAGACCATCACGAAATTGGACATGTCTACGATGAAGATAATTTCTCAGGAAATTTTCAACTCTTCCTATTCCCTGTTTAGAAAGGCTGATGTACAGAAGTTACATAAGAACAAGGAAGAACTATCTAGCCTGCTCATAGAAGTAGAGCTGATACCATTGCTGATGTCAATAAGTGGAGTCCAGAGTTTGAAAAAAAGCTGCCTTAGATATTTAGTCTGCTAGTGTTAAACTTCATTTAAACATCTGAATACTGAGGAAGTTTCATAGAGTTGAATACCAACACTGTTTATACCAGTAGTGGGAAAGGGTGAAAGATGTTCCAGTTGTCCTGAAAACAAAACCAAGTGAAATAATGTGAAAAGTGCTATCTGAGAAAACCACTGAAGAAAAAAAATCTAAATTATCATATTTAATGTGACTTTAAGGAAATAGATAATTTCAAACAGGTCTGACAATTTCAAGTGCATGCCAGTGGTGAATCATCATCAAATGGTGGGTTTCCTAATCAGGTACTGCTCAGATTGGTATTAGGTTCAATGTTTTTTCAACATTTCATCAATGATGTGGGGAAGCACATATGAAATCAGAGATGATAAAATATGTGGATGGAAATGTAAATAACACTGAAGATTTGGTAGTCATTTAGAGAAGTCTGGTTTGCTTGATTAGCTGGTACTATTCAATGAATGCTCCTGTTCAGGTGTACTATATGGAACAGTGTTTATCAGTGAACTGAGACTTTAGGCAAGACTTAAGGAAACTTTGGCCTGGAAAATGGTATACACAGGTGATAGTTTCAGTCTTGTGTCTTTTGCTATGTGAATCTGACACTAACACATTCTACATTTCTGCATCTGTAAGTTTAGCTCAGCAATTCTAGTCCTTTTCATAGATGTTCAGATCTTTTGTCCATGTTTTTCTCCCACTTCTCATGCATGAAAATATTTCTTGTAAGGATCTTAGTATCATCTGCATGGTGAAATATACATAAACACACACACGTGTGTGTGTGTCTCAAAATTTCAGCATGTTGACTATGGAGTGTAATGGGAATAGCAGTGCAAGAGTCACCTAAAAGGTAAATTGAACATATGTAGGTGTACACGATATTTTTTAGGGTTGGCTGCAAGCATATATGCAATGTATTTTTTACACTTAGGAAAAATTAGTCTTCCCTCAAAACGTCTTTCTGAAGTACCAGAAAATATCCCAAATTTTCATATTTTACTATTCAGCATAAAGAATGCATTTTTTGCTCTTGATTTCTGGAGTGATGAGCCTTTCCCCTGGGATAAGGTGAAAGCTGGGCCTCCACTACCTATATTCGATAATCTGGTGAGAAAAATATCTACCTGAAAAGTCCCATCAAACTATCCTTCAGTTGTTTTAGCTCCCTTTTCCTTCAGGAAACATGCTTGTTCATTTAAATATATATCTATCAAGATACTTTCCCTTATATACTGATGCAAATTCCATCTTTTCCACCTGATTTTCTCTCAGATTAAGTTCACATTTTTTGTTAACTTGGACTGTATTTTTATAACCCTGAGTGATATCAATATTAATTATAAACCATGAGGCTTTTTTTTTGAAATTGACTTAACTGCACTTGGACTATACTGCCAAGGTGCTGATGGAGAACCAACACATCTTTGGAACAAGGCTCTGTATAGTATCATTTGCTGGTGCAGTTCTGTGCCTTATGCCTGTGAAGTGATCTCTAAGCTAATGGTCTTTCTTCTCTTTATTCTATTACATATTCTTTCAAGTACTGGATAATAATTTGGTTTGGATTGTTTTGACCAAGTGGCTTTAGTGCAGCTCTTGAAGACTTGTTTGAAGTATGTCTGCTTGTCTACTTCAGTGTTCATTGCTTGCAGTATTTTGTGTTCTCCATAACATAAGAATATCATCTAGCTTTCATAAACTTTACTTTGACTTAGGTGACTTTACTTGGTAAGTTCTAATTGCTATTTTAGGATAAATATCACTCCCCAGATTTTATATCCCAGATCAAATTATGATTTATTTTTTTTATATCAGCAGAAGCTGAATCTCCCACAACTGCAATATTAGATTTTCAGGTTTATTTCAGTCAAAAAAAATAGTTACCTTATTCTTTGAACTATTACATAAAACATATAAATTCTATTTTATTTTTAATATGACAGTGCAGAACTTCTCACATTTCAAAATCATGTCTTCATAGCTATCCTCCTCTGCCTGAACAAGCTGAAATCTGTTAAAAACAAGTACATTAGAACAATTGCTCATCAAATTACAGCTGCTCCCAATTATTTCTGGTAGCTGGTGACTGTCTAATATTATGAGAAGTTTTTTGAAAAACGCTATGCTAGTTTAAGACATACTCAGAAAGTAATTGAGGTTACGGGCTTAGAATTCTGTAGCAGAAAATGTGAACAACATGAAGCTAACTGTGGCCTTTATATTTATAAATATCACATATGTGCAAGTGCAGGCAAATTGATTTAAAAACTCCCAAGAGCTGAAATGTTGAAAGATGAATAACTCGATTTTTCAAAAAGTTGAATGTTAGAAGCAAATTAATATTATATCCATGCTCATAAAAACAAACTCTTTATCAGGTTACAGAAAATGATGTCTGCTTGGATTCCTAACAAACACAGAATCTCGGTTTTAATTGGAAAGCAATTTGTGTGTTTTAAAAGTTTTATAATATATATATGATAGCAGATCTATCCTTGCTTTGTTCAATTGGCTGCATCCTTCATATTGGCTTTTTATAACAATTCTGTTTGAAGTTACTTTGTCAGGAGCTGGCAGTGAGACATTGCGCAGGTCCTGAGAGACAAAGGGATGCTACAGGGTAGGGCAGGGTAGTGCAGGGTAGGGTAGGGTAGAGTTGGGCTCCCAGTGGTTCCCCTTCTTGCTGCAAGGGATGCTCAGCTGCAGGAGGCATAGCCAGTGAGGGTGTGAGTCTCTGAAGGATTCACCACATGGGCCTAAAGCCTTGATAATTTCCAGTGAGGGAAGGCAACTAGATGGCTTTTAACTTCTGTGATTTTTTTAGACGTTTGAAAAATAAGACACTACTCTGCTCCAAATTATATATACAATCACTACTATTAATTGTTCAGAGTCTCTGGAGATTCAGTGCAGATGAACTTGTGTGTTCCACCTTCAAATACTGCCAGATTTGGCTCTGAGTTCTCAGTAATTGTAATATTGCCCAAGGCTCATACGGGAATGTGAACTGTATGTCAGACTATCTAATTAGTGGCCTTATTACTCCATGAAGTCTTTGTGTGGGTGCTGTTCCACACACTATGAGGTTGAGGTGAAAAGTGGAAAGAATCAGTGAATATCTTTAAAAGACTGACCTGTAGAAAACTGATGCAGATCCTGCATAGAAGCTGTGGAGAAAATTCAAAGACTTTATGCTGAGGACATTTACCAATGTATTTTACAGACCAGTAGCTGCAGAGCTCTGTTAATGAAGCATATTGCCTAATACTTCTACAGGAGCAGGAGATGGAAAAGTTAGAAAACATTCATTTACTCTCTGCCATTTATGAAAAATGGTGTCTGAAAATTTTAGATTCATAAGAAGGAGACAAAAATGTTTTTCAGCTCCAAACACTTGCAATAAAATTGCAAGAATGTACCTGTAAACCCCTCTACCACATGTAGATCAGACAATTAGGAAAATCATTGCTCATCTCTGCTGTCGAAACAAATCTGAATTGTCTAAAGGCAGTGAAGGTGAAGCTAAACAATTTCTGATACACATTTTTGTTAAGAGAAGTTTTAAATCTCCTGAACATAAATGTACTTATGGAGTTTATAAATACAATGGAAAAATTATAAAAATAATCAGGTCAAGGTGGGGAAAATGACCAGATCAGCACATACCTGGTTCTTGATGAACGTTAAAGGTGATGATTTCTTTGGGTCTGTAATATAGTACTTAATAACTAATTTTATTAAAAACTGTGTTTGTGGTAAAAATGAGTAGGCAAAAGTGTGAAGAGATATGTCATTTCTGTAAAAGACAAGTAGGAGGAGAAAGAGAAAAAAATTCATATAAAGATTAACAGAGAAGCTGAGAGGATATGATTAAAGACAGTGGGTTTTTTTGAGGTTAGTAACTTTGTTCAAAGCTTTTATAATTGTTAAAAGAAAATTCCCAGGAAGTAATTTTCTACCTAATACAGGACAGTAGATTGTTGGTTTAATTTGGTTGTTTGTATTCATGTCTTCAGAAATAATGCCCTTTGTGTGCACTTGACTACGAATGTGACTGTTTCAGGATTCTTTGCCAATCAGCTTTAAGAGAAGGACTTTTGAGGTACTGACTTTTGAAAGATTTGGCTTATAATGTAAACCAAAAATCATTGAATTAGATTAGATATTTTTACAGTTACATTTTATGGAATATTTAATATTGAATTATTCAGTGTCTACATTATGAGACATTTTCTTCTTCAGCAAAAATCATTCACAAGTGGGGATTTCTGGAGCTGTACACTTATTGCTGTCATTTCACCTGGAGAGAGTGGATTGCTTTATTCTTGAAGGTTACATGAATTTATGCAGGAAACTTTCCCTTTTAAAAGAATTTTAATTTTCATGACATATGCTTACATTTATTTTTCCTTTAGATATTTTATGTTATAATTGAACCAAACCTGAAAGTTGCAGTTACAAATTCGACATACTTCTATCAAAAGTAGTTCTCTTGAGGATGATGTAAATTATTTGCAAAGATAATTCACAGGTAACAAGCAATTTTCATCTTTAGGAAATCTAATAATGTTGTTTAAACTAGAAACTTAACATGGTGATACAAATCTTTGGAAACAAAGAACCAAGCCAAATATCCTGCATGACACCGATAGCATTTGCTCTAACCAGGTATATATATATATCTTTTACTGGATTCTGTTCAGCACTCTAACATATTTCCTACACTTTCAAACAAACTGTGAAGCATGAAGTTCACACAAATTTGGATGCAAGGGTCAGAAAAGATATAGCCTCTCTGGTAGCGCATTCTGTCTAGGATGCAGTGGAAGCATTCTTTGTGTAGAGCTGGCACATATTCATTTAATTTGATGGATGGAAGGGATTATGTGTGCCATGGGAGAAGTGCTACATCACCAAAGGCTTCCCTGGAATGTCAGTATATTTTTCCTTATACATGCATATTCTATACAAAAACCTTACCAAGTTATACTGTACCGGAGAGCATATTATTAATTCCCATTTTAGGGAAGACAATTCAAAAAATGAAAAAAATTAGGCAATGAATTGTGAAAGTGCATTTTGACCAGCAGTTTTCTGTTTTGCCAAGAATTGGGTGCAACAGCTACAAATGTAGCAGGTAAGTATGTTTCACACTTTTATATACATGCTTAATATAACATAATAAAATAATAAAATAAAATATAATAAATATAATATAATATAACTAATACAATATAATATAATATAATATAATACAATACAATACAATACAATACAATACAATATAATATAATATAATATAATAATATAATATAATAATATAATATAATATAATATAAGTGTATATATATTTTATATATATATATATATGTAATACACATATATATATATGTGTGTGTGTATTATATATATATATGTATGGTTAAAGTAAATGATTTTTATTTTTTTCCATTAAACCACCAGATTAGTGATTGGCTTGGCATGATCACCTAAAAATGTATAGATCAGTACTTAAATAAGTGATACAGGCTTTATCATGCAGCAAGCATATTCTCACTAGGCTATGCAGCTCTCACTAAATTAAAACTATAATTTACATCCATATGAAAAGTAAAGCTTTCTTTGAAGTCTGTGATTACTAACATGTCTGAGGTAACCAGTTATTTTTATAAATTTCTGAGTAAGAGCTAGTCTGTTCAGTATTCTGGAAGATAAAATTTGAATGTCCTGAATCAACTGCTACTGGTTTAATTTCCAAGGCTGTGAAATCTGTCCCTGTGGACTGTAGGGAAAAGAAAAAAAGAAGCGGCAGCTCTGACAGTTGTACTGAAGACCTTCACTGAAAAGTACTTTAGCCCAAAAACTGAGCAAAGTGTTATATGAGGAGCCACCTCTTCCAAAAAAAGTAAAAGATGTGAGAAGATCAAACGTGAAAACAGAAGTGCACAGGAATATAGGTCTGGATATAGTCACCTGTATCATCAGATCTTATTATTTGTAATCATCATCAATCACACCAAGTTTGAAGGGTCCACAGTGTCACGTGTGCCGCATGCTATCTGTACATCGCATGGGCCATAAAACATTTCTGCACCCCATTAAAATCACAAGCTCTGTAATAAAAGTCTTAGCTAAAGTTTTCCACAGAAAGACATCAAGAGACACTGTGGTCATTTTCAGTGCACTAGCAGGATGTTTAATAAATGATCTTTACAGATAATCCCTCCAAAATCCAGCTTCATACGAACAAATATCCCAGTGGCTTTTTAGTCCCTAATACAGGAAAACTCCTCCTCAGTCCCACTCCTAGTGATCTTTTTAAGATTAATAATTATTGTAAATGTTGTGTTTATTATTTTGGATTAACTTCAGAATGTGAATCCAAGACAACTCCCAGTTTTGCATATACACTGGAGGATGCATTTTTCTCTCTGTGAGCCTGTTGTTTAGCATTATGTAAATACTTATCCTTACTTAGACATCTTCCTCAGCATGTTTGCAAGATTAATACATTAATCACTAGGCTGTGGTCTGCTGAAGTACTCACACGTATGGTGTATGTACTAGTCGATTGTACCTCTAAACCATGTGAGATGACATTCACTTCAGCTTCTCTGAGAGAACTGGCAGATCAATTGTTTCTAGTGCTGTGTAGCAGCAAGGTTAGGCCTTTGCTCAGCATCAGTGTTAAAAAAAAGTTATTGTAACCTTCATTGACTGAAGAATACTTGAAGCACAAACCCAGTATTCTTTATAATTGCTTTGTAGAATAGTCTTAGACAAAGAAACTGGAGAGCCTTCCATGGTGAAGGCAGAACAATAAGAGTCATGGAAAGCTGAACTGTTCTGAGCACTGCAGTACAATGGAGCTTCACAGAGTGTTTTGGTAGTCCTTCACCAGGCCAAGGAGACAGAGCTACAAGGTTTTTATTTAAAAAAATGAATTTCCATTTAGGGTAGGAAGGAATTTTTTTTGTTTGTTTGCAGGTTTTTTTTTGTGTGTGGTTTTTTTTCTTCTCCCCCTCCCTTTTTTTTTTTTTTTTTTTTTTTTTTTTTTTTTTTTTTTTTTTTTTTTTTTTTTTTTTTTTTTTTTTTTTTTTTTTTTTTTTTTTTTTTTTTTTTTTTTTTTTTTTTTTTTTTTTTTGTCATTTTTGGGGTTTGAAATGTGTCCTTTTTCAAGAAAGTAACACGATATCAAAGTCTCAAAGAGTCTTCATAACCAAAAATGAGGAAAGTAGTCATCTCAAGTAAATTTAAATGCTTTATTTAATAACTTAAAATATGTTTTCTCTATTTGACTGTGGATTTTTTTTTATATATTTTGTTTAATTATTTTCTAAACTTATTTTTAATTCAGGAAAAGTAACCTTAAAATTTTGAAGCACCATGACGAAATGTTTCGATGTTTTCTGAACTTTTTCTATGTCATTTTCCAGATTATCCAAGGTCAGTTCTTTCCTGATTCCCATGAATAGGTATTTTCTGTTTCAATATATGCAACTGAAAGATTCCAATTGCTGTTTTTAAAGGGTCTTTTTACAACAAGGACAAGACTGTGACTATTTGACACTTACATTGCTTATATACATGTTTTCTGGTATCTGTAAATAATGCAGAATGTTTTCATTATCAATGGAATTTGGGGACCTTCTAATGAATATATTTTGTTTCTTGGAAAGCTTCATTTTGTTGTCATGTTTCTAGTAGGACTTAGTACAGCTTGTCCTTGTTATCTTCAGACTGCTAATGCAACCACTGGCTATGGCAACCTTATTGTCTATAGTGTTTCCAATACAGAATCTGAGAAAGGTGCAATAAGGCCCTTAGAACTACTTAGGCAGTGGTCTGTTATTAAAGTATTTGTGAGCCACTGCACCAGACACTTGCTGTTTTCTTTCATTCTTAGGAAGGAGTCACAGTTTAGTTGCAGAAAGACCAATAGCAAGTTATTCTGTTTAAGTGTTTTAGGCATTACAGCAGCTAAGTGGATCCCACTGCTGTTCTGGCATCCTGATGCAGTTCTGCTGTGACTCACACAGCTACTAATGAAGTTATCCGGGTGCGTTGCTGATGAACAGCTGTCCTTGCGAGTCACTGCCGGTTCCTACCCCACAGGACCCAGCCCCTGTCTGCTGCCAGGGCTATGCCCAGCTGAGACAGGGCAGCTGGGGACAACAGCAACGTGAGCCAGCCCTCACAGCGTGGTGGCTTCAGGTTTACCTTCCTGTCTTTAAGAACAGATTTTGTCTCAGACTCTCCAGGATGACGGATTAGGGCAACAGATGAAGACAGAGCAAAAGCTAAAGGCTGGGAGGACTTGCAGAGCACTAAGCTTTAGACACACGTGCCTCATTGCACATTCAGGGATGTCAGTGGGAATACATGACCAAAAGGGAGGGAGGAACTGGCAATGATATAACAGCAGGAACAGTGAGGTAGCTCCATTTTTTTTTATTCTCAATTAATAAAGGGAATTAATGTAGCAAAGGGAAGGAATTTATTTTAAGTGAAAACAACACAAGTTCACATCTCGGAGAATTGTGATATCTTGCTGTACCAAAGTTCTTAATAAAATTTGAGAAAACACTTCAGTTCTGAAATTTAATGAATTAATCTTGTGAAAAAAGTCCTGTTTGAGTAAAAGAAATATAACTTGAAAGAGCGCAAATATTATAATCTTTAAATACAATTTTTATTGCTCAAGTTAGCTGAAAGATCTTCGTGGGATTTTTCAGGCAGTGTAGCAAAGAACAAGTTCTGGTAGTAATCATATCATACCCTCAAACTGAAGCTGTTCTCATTGAATTTAAGCACATCTAGCTGATACGATGCTGAACGTGACTTGTCCTTTGCTATATCAGTTGCAAAATCAGCATTATATTTGCAATTGTTAAAAATGGAATAGGATCAAAATGTCCTAAGCAGGACTGTTCAGCTACTGTGTAAATAAAAAAAAAAAAAATTACTACTGTACTGTACTCTCATACATAATGGAAAAAACTGTTACAATATCCACATCTATCTCACATTTCTAAAGTAATTTTGAAAAATCGTGTCATGGATGTTAACAATTCTGCTTTTGGCTTTGCTGTTGAATGAAGTAATGCATCATGAAATGACCAAAAGATATAAATCCTTGGCCAACTTCTTAAGCAATATTCTGTCAGGTTTTCTGTCCCTCCCATAAAGACTCAAACAACAAATACATTCATAGAATTGAGTCTTTCATATTCAGACTTTACTGACTTGTACATTAAAAAATTAGGTCTCCCTTCTTTGTGAATATTTAATAACAGCATTATGCAGCAGTCAAATTTTAGCTTCTGAAGAATTCATTGTATACAGAAAATATCATAGAGGTCATTTACTGAAAGAGTGTTAAGGAACTAACTATGAATTTAAATGAATTTATGTTTATGTATTTTTTCCCTCTAAACTCTAATGAAATGGTTTGGAAAATATTTATGTAATTTTTGAGGTATGATAGAATATTTTAAGTTGGTTCCAGTACACTGAGCAACAGAAATTTATTAATAGCAGTGGGACCAACTCCAAATAAAGTTGAATACTGATTTTCCTCTACAATAAGATATCATAAAATCCACACAAATGAATATGCAGATTTAGGTTTTCAAAATTACTTGCTATGTTTTAGTAAACCAATTTCTGTTGACTTCAGAAAACCCTGTGAGGAAGTTCTCATTTTGAAAAATCAGAATCAACCTTTCAGCCCACTAAAATCTCTTCAAGACCATAGGAAGCTCAGCATTAACACCCTAATCGGAAAGCTGGATCATGAAACTTGCCCTCTCCTTTTTTTCACACTCCTCAAGTTCCAATTGTATTTACTTTTTCTCCACTTCTCCTTCTCCCAAAATAGAGAACTGTAGCTGCTCATTCCTTCCTTGATGTGAAGATCTTCATACTGCTCCATCATCTCTCAGCACCCTATTTGTCTCTTTTTTTCCTGCTCCCAGTCTCAAAATAAGACTGGTCTAACTCTTCTAGTACTGTTCTCAGTATTGAGTGTTTTTGCCACTTAGACCAAGATTTCCATTTATTTTTTGGTCCATGTTTGATCTTTCAGTTCTGTATTTGTGGTCCTTGTTTGGTCCCCTGTGAATAAATGGAAATATCCAGTTATGGTTCCTCATGCTTCAAAAGCAGCACAGCAGCAGAAAAACAGCAGCTTTGCCTCTATACATCATTGCTGATGCCACCCTATCAGCCATGTTTTAGCCTACTTAATATATTCTATGTGTTTCTGCTCTTCAAGCAGCTATTCAGGTTTCCTATGAAGTTCTTTCTTGGGAGCTGTCAGCTCTTTTACATGTGTGTCGGGGTTAGCTGTGGCTCTGCAGTTGTCCCAGCCTGACAGACACTTTTCCACGGCTCCCTTACAGCGGGGAAGAAGCATCTATTAGAGGTCATGCGTGCTGGGCTTCCTCCTTGGCAAGGGAGCAGAGCAGGAATTACCCCTGTGGAGCCTTACAGACTGTAATAACAAAGAAATGAGCTACTGTAGCACTCGACGTTTTGATGTTAAAGAAATTGCTCCCTGCCAGGAATTCAGTGCCTCATTCCTCTTCCTGGGACCAACCTCCTCTGTAGTGCTCACATCAGGAGCTGATTCCCTAGGCACTGCCTGATGCCTCTCATCATTTCCCCTGGCATTTTCCAAATCACCCAAACTGTCTGTGTTCATACTGGGAGTCATATCCAGCCACTTTGAAGCCCTTAGGCACAGTTTGCTCTCCCCATATGTGCTGTGGTGACCCTCTTTCCTCCATCAGTACAACTGTTCTATGTCTCCACAGACTTCATCAATGTGCTGCTGTTTTGCTTTTTCTCCCTCCCTTCCCCAGCTTCCACAAAGCACCCTGAAGGTCTGCAGGCAGTGAGATCTCCAAGTCAGAATAAGTGGTGGGTGTTCTGAGCCTGAACTGACTGTGTCACACTTCTGAACAGAACAGCAGGTACTCAGCAAATATGAGAAGGAAAAAGTTCAGCTTAGTCAGGCTATCTGCCAACCTTAACATGCAAAAACCAGGTTAAAAATGAAAGGCCCAAAGGTTGCTACTTTTCTAGCTCCAGGATGTTATCCTTGTTCAAAACAAGTTCTAACAGCAGATTTTAACTCTATTTTGTTCTATTTTATCTGGAGTCTGTACTCCAGATAACTCCAGATACTCTGGAGAGATTCTTCTCTGCTCTGAAGGCTTTGTGTGTGAACACAAAGGAGATTGTGTGTGTTCATTCCTCTACATCACATCACCTTCAAGACTGTTGTTCCCTTACACTCTGTATTAGGACTGAAGTCTTCCCAGCTTCAGCCTGATATCTCATAAGGCTTTTAGGGTTTCCCTTTCCTCTTTGGAATCATCTGCCAATAGGAGTGGAATCTAACAAAGTTTAGCTAAGTAATAAGGTTGAGCTAGGCTAAACTCAAATGAGACAGTGGTGGCTGTCCTTGAAAACTATGGTGCTTCTTAAGCTGCATCTATCTGTAACAGCCCCTCTTCATCACTGGAAGAACACCAAGAAAAGCAAGAGAGGATTTCAGAAGTATTCCTGTAGCTCTCACATTTAATGAGACTGATCAAGTGACTTTTTTTGAGGGATTAACAGAGAGATGCCATGCAATGAATATGACAGGATCTGCAGGATTCAGGATGTACAGTTATGAGGGTGGGTTCTGGATAGAAGGCAGGCTCTTGGTCAGAGACACATCTGCTTTCCCAGGTCTCCTACAGCAGTGAGATGTGAAAGAGTTAGAGTCATCAGTCATGTGAAGATTTTCTTATAGATGGTGTTTTTCTTGACCCTGAGAGACATCAAATGCCTGTAATCTTGTAGTGAGTATGTGTTTGTGTATCTGTTGCCAGGTTTGCCACTCCCAAGTATGGACACAAGGAAATTAACATCTCTGAGTAAGTTTTCTCTTTAATTCAAGTATGACCAACAGAAGTGATGGGAAACTTTACCTCTTGGACCGTAAGGGAAGAAGTAGTATAGCAGCTCTCTACTCCTGTGCCTAATATGGCCCAGCACAGATCTTAATGTACAGGACTAGCCTGACTGTCTAAAGAAGTTGATTTGCGGTCAAGAAGAAGAAGATGAAGAAGTAAGATGAGGAGCAAGACAGTGAATGACTAGTCTGATTCCTTCATTTAGCTCATACTCTCTTCTGTTCCCAGTCCTCCAGCTGCACAGGTGTCATTGGTTATGAGAACTGGGTCATACAATGGCTTTAAGGCTCTGCAAATCTGTGCTTTGCTATTCTGGTTTAAAGTCTAGCAATAAATATTAATTAATGTAATTAATTAATAAATATATTTAATTCATTTTACTATATATTTCATAAGTATTCCTGGTTTGAAGTGTCTTCAAACCTTATTTCTTAACCTTATACCTTAATCATAAACTGTATCCTTCTTAAGGACTGCTCTAAAATTTTGGTTTCAAGTCTCCATTTGGCATATATATCTTTGGAATTGGAGGACTGGAATAATTCCAAGTCTGTTTGAAAAAATCTATTAGTGCAAAACTAATTTTAAAATAATTTTATAGGGTGTTTTTGAATTTAATTTTGTCTCCCTTTTAAAATATTTGTCCTGAAAGAACATCATAGCATTCTCTTTAGGTTTGTCTTTTTTTTACTGTGTGTGGGTGATTGACAGATACAACCTTAGAAGTATCTTAGCAGTTTTTTGGACTGGGATCCCCGTCAGCATATGCTACTATATTGAGCATTTCACTTCAGAACATTAATAACTTATGCTTTCAGGAATTAAACATCATATTCGCAGTTCCTTTGATTCTTTTCTTATTGGTTTCCTTTGAACAAAAGGAACTGTTGTAATGGTCCAAGCTCGGCATAGCAGAGACCAGAGGACATTTCTTCTGCCCCCCTTGGATTACTCTTTGACAGCCTTTCTATTTTTGTCAGATTGTTCAATATATCATTTTCCTCACATGAGAGAAAGTAGTTATTAAGTTTTACTTGCCAGTGGTGCAGAAAATGACACAAATGTTTTGCTTACTGAGCATTCTTAAAGTTCTTCTTGAGCATTAGGCATCTGTAAAAATAGGATATTACTTCTGATTAGCACTAAGAGTTGGTTTGGATTTTTTTTTTCCCTCAGCATCCATCTATTTCAGGTGCAAATAATTTAGAACAGTGTCATTAGTAAAATAGATGAGAGATGCTACTGATCAGAGAGACACATGCATTAAGTATTCTGGTATCAATAGGAGCATAAGCTCGTTACAGAGACCTCTTGTTGGCAAGCTAATTTTTAAAAAGTCATTATTAAAAATTGCTTCAACTAGTCAGATCATATAAAATTGACTTGTACTGTAATATTCCAGATGCTTGATTACTGTTTTTCAGTGTCGAGAGTTGCCAATTTCTTCCTCCTGAGAATGTGTGACAGATTGCAGTACAATCTGTTGATGTTCTCAATTGTAGCTAAAGTACATCATTGTCACCCATGCTAAAAAGCTGGGACATATACTGTAAATATATAATTTTGTGAAATATATACTAGTATTTTGTGTCCCAGCAATTGCAAATGATACATGACAATATACTTGATCTGGTGAGGAGGACAATCAGAGGCAGAGAAAAACAAAGCAGATAATTAGAGCAGTAAAATGTAGTGGATACACTAATTTAATGAACGATACAAGTTAAATTGTCTTGGTGTGTATGCCGGTGTTTGGGGAAAGGGAGAGGAAAGAGCAGAGGAAACCATACTTGTGCTGGTCCCTATTCTTCATTTTCTGCTCCGAAAGATTCAGGCACAACAGCCACCCCAGCACAAAGTTACAAATGGTAAATGTTACAGCCAAGTTGATGTCTGACAATAATCAGGAAATGTGGATTGTTTATTCTCTCCCTTCCCCTGTTGAGGAAGATCAGGAAAATAAAGGTTTTTAAATTTTTTTTTAAAATTTATTTTCCCAACATCGTACTTTCTTAATTTTGCTCTCTCAACTTCCTTTCCTGCCATAGCCTTTGTTCTTTGAAGTTCATTAAAGTTGCAGCTCAGGGAAGCATTTAAACATTGAGGACATCTCCACTCAGGAAATGCCCTAGGTACCTGAAGCATAGATTTGATCTGGTCCTCTCACCCCCTCATAATTACTCCCCTTTCTGTCTTTGGCCCCTTCCCCTTGATTGGAAATTGCAGTTACTCAGCGGCAGGGTCAGCTGGCTGCAGCTCACACAGCACAACACTGTCCTGCAAAGTCATACCTTATTTTTGTTGGCTTCATCACACATGCTGCGCAGTCTCAGAGTCAGATCCAAGGCAATTTTTAGGAACATACCTCTGCAGAAGGCAGGTGTTTTGGGAGTGGGACTGCCCACTGCAGGAGCGTCGGTTGGGATGGGCTCTTTAGGGCTGTAACACAAAATGGTGCCCTCAGATTTCCTGATGGACCTGCACACAGTCCTTCCATGTTCATGGATACAATGTGACCCACAGGCATGAGATATTAATGTTTGGTTTTACTGTGTTTCAACAGCAAAGAGAACTTTTGTCTTCCACATTTTAAATGCATAAATACGGATCTCTGTAGACCACACATATACCTGAGGATGAGTATTGAGAAAGGAATAAAGTAAGGCATGGTGATTTTAAAACTTTTACAGCTTTTTTTCCTTTAAAAACAACTTCCACTTGTCTGCTTTAGCTGACTGTTTTCCACTGTTCCAGGTTTCTTTATTTTTATTTTTCCCACTTCACATTAATTTGGAAATACCTGGATTAACAGAACGAAGAGAAAAACTGAGGTAGTAGTTTTATTGCTACTCTTCTACTAAACATATTGGAGAGATACAATAATCTGTGTCTCTTGGAATTTCGGTGTAAGATCAGGCTGTGACAGAGAAGGGCACAAAACATGTCTGCTTTACTAAAACACTAAGTAATGCGTACACGTTTGTAAACGTACATTGTTTATGGAATTCAGTGGAAACAACATATAGTTATCTCAGGGTATAATTTGCTCTGAAAAGGAAAACAATGATGTTAATTCGCAGCTGTATTAATTACACCGAAAGTGCTATTTTTTAAACATGTCACTTTGAAAACAGCCTTTGTTCTTAATTGTATTTGATTCCAGTAGAGAAGCTCTGTAATTTCCATGGTGTGTGAGGTAGCTGTGATACACACTGGAACAAAAGGCTGACTTAGGAAAGGTGGATATATCCTGAATTACTGAGTTCTCCCTGCGTCTTTGAAAAGAACATAGGTCAAATCAAATAGGTAGTCCCACTTCTCCGGCAGTTTGTGAAAGTTTTCATCGGGCCAAGATCAGCCTTTAGGTAAGCATGTTGCTCAGGTCATGTTCTCCTATCTTTTCTTGTGCTAAATAAAACAACCCACTGGGAAGCCAAGCATTTCTATGTTGTGAAAGCAGTAATTGTAAAGGTGGTGAAAATGGTAGGTTACTGTATAGGCAAATATTTTTTACGTGACTTTTTCAGTCTTAGGAGGCCTAGGATTGTTTCTAATCTTAGGAGGATGAATATAGTTTCCCGGCTAATATTCTAGAATAATACATAGTTACATTAGTTATTTTAAATATTGCATAAATTTCAGTAAATAGCTTTTTATTTACTACCAGCAAATATTCAAATATATCAATAAAATCTCCAGGTTATAGGTTTTCTCCTTTTTGACACCTGGATCTGAACATGAACAAGTCCTATCTGTGGACTGGTACCACAGATACCAGTACCAAGAGAAAGCATTAACTGCATATGAAATTTGAAAAAGTATAGATGCATGTTACTTACTGTTTCTGGTGGCAGATGGTGCTGAAAGAAGATAAGTTCAAAGTGGTCATTCTAGGATGACGTGGAGATCAAGCAGACAAATTTATGTCTTAGGACAAATGGTTCTCAGTAATGTAGAGTCTTGCTTTAAGGTGACATATTGATGATAGTTTAAATATGGACTAAAAATTTTCTGTTGTGCCCAATACTCCAGTAGACCTGTTGATGTCAAAATTTTCAGGGTAATGCCCTTTGTCTATTTATTTTTTTATTATAGCTATTTCCTTTAAATTCCTCACAAGATGAGCTAGTGATAGTGTTACTAAATCTGAACATAATGAAAGAGAAAACTGAGGCACAATCAAACCACTTTCTGCAGCAATATCCATAAGAGGTTATCTCTAAAACTCCAAAAAATAGTGTAATAACTTTGTCTTGGATTCTTTTCAAAGCTTGGTCTGTTCTGACACCATGCTTAGATCCATCTGGCTTCTAAATACGCATTTCTGCTCAGACTGTGGGGAGTTTGGAGGCCGTGGATGCTTTTTGAGGGGAGCAGCCTCTTCTTTGGCTATGTCTGCTGGTGAGGTGTTACTGTAAGAGAGCTCACACAACTCATGGATATATTTCTCTATATGAGATAATCTCATCATGCAAAAATTGTAAGTGATCTGAACTTCTGTGGGAAAATTTTAAGGAATTCACCTAGCTGAACACTGCTGAGCCAGACCAACTAATTTCCTGCAGGTTGCTGGCCTGGGATGGAGTGATCTCTGGGGCAATGTGCAACTGTGTCATGGAAATGGCTGCTTAGAAGTGGGATGAACTCTAAGAATTACAGTGGCAAAACTCATACAATGACGATAAAATGTAATGCTGAATAAAGGATGTCTGCGGTTACCCTTTACATGGTCGTATAATATCACTTACAAAATTGGAAAGATTGCTTCACTTGTGTGAAACGTTCATTTAAAACCCCTGAATAGAAATATTTTAGCTTTGTTACGATTTTTCATTATTTTCAAGTAAGAAAACAAAATTGGTATTTGGAGATTCTGTAAATGTACATATTCACGTGTGTGAATAATGTTCTGTAAACACAAACCCTATTTTACGATGTGTTGAAGTATGTCACTTTCACTTATATCAGGACCATTCTTTTGTTCCCCAACAAATAGATGTTTCCTTTTAAAGGGTAAGAAACGAGAACCATGGTAGCAGTTCATTGAATAATATATACCTTCTCTCACTTGTTTAAATTTCATTTCCTCTTTACACTATGGCTCAGCAGTATCTAGAGACTATTGTTCCCTGGGCTAATGCAATCTTTCCACACGAAAAGCTCTTGATCTGTTTCTTATCTACACTCCAGTTGCTGGCACCATTGTTTCATTTGTTTGGTGCTAAAATGCACAGAAAGCAAATACGTATCATTTCAGTGTTGAGGTATCCTTCCTCTAGAATCTTTAGCTCAGTTTGTTTTCATTAAGTGGAGTTTTCCTGTCAGCGATATACATACCCTCACATCCTTCAACCTAGAGAGAGAGTGCAAAATGAAAAAAGGGTGAGCCTATGCAGCTTCAAAAGCAAACACATCAGGAGCCATGCTGCCTTTCAAACAAAGATAGTGAGATCTACCTTGTGCATGTGAGCACATACAGAATTATTACATCTTCATTACTGAACCTTGTTACACACATGCATATACACACATACACTCATTTTACTTGCAACGACAGCTATTAACAAGTGTGTTATCTAAAATAAATAAAAAAAGATCTGGTGCTTTTTGATGCTAAAACCTTTTTTACTGCTATTAGCACCAATGAAAGTTCATGCTCCAAATTAGCTAACAGAATTAGTTCAGTTTGTCATGTTCTTTTTTAATCTTGAGCTTTTTTGAGGCTTCTACAGATGTTCATTTAAAAATGCATATCTGCATTACAGATTGATAATTTTTTTTGTAAAAAACAGCTTGTATTAACTTGTATTAACAGCTTATTATTAACTTGAACTGGCATGACTTGGGACTCAACGTTTCTGGAAAATCAGATTCACATTAATCTAACAAAATTCATTGCCCTTTAACTTATAGCATTACATTTTGAAATCTGGAATATCTCTTAAATCTCATTCAAGTAAACTCAGAGATTAATTTATGACTATTAAAAGTAAAAATATTGTCAAAAGATATTTTCAGTAAAAACCAGATTTTCTCATATTTAATTTTCCCTGTAAAACCCTACAGATCTGTCCACATCAGAGATCATTATGAAAATTTTTTAAAAATACTGAAGTGACGTATTGCCACGACAGCACAGACCCAAACTATTCAGTTAAAAGGCTACCAATAGAACAGAACTGTAAATCATAATGTTGAAAAATTTCAGTTACTTGCCCCAAGAAGTGTACTGTATCAGTCAGAACACAAAGAATGCAAGAATATACCAAAAGTAATGCTTGTAATTTACCGATCCTGCATTAAAAAAATTAAATATTGCAATATCTAATTATAAGCTTTCATATGAATAATTTATTGAGAGAAAGCTGGAGCTTATAAGAAGACAATTTTAGTACAATAATAGGTCTGACTTCTTACACACCTCTTTTTATTTCAGACTATTGTTAATAATAAGCATAAATACTTTCAAGTACCTTCACATGTACTATTTAATTATCAATACTTTATAACTTATCATATTTGTGTAGTCACTCTGTATTAGTATTATAATTACTCAGTTTTAATTAACATTAATACAAAATTTGGCATGTATAAACCCCCTAGCATTATATAGAGATAATTATTTATATAGAAAGCTAAGTCTCTCATTATCGTGGGAGATAAAAGGGCCTTTAACAGTAGGAATGTTATCAGCCACTAGTGACCAACTGTCTTCTCCTCAGTAATTAAAGCAGCAAGTAAATGTACCCAAATTTGGCCTTTTTAACCTCTGTAGTTATGCAGACTCTGTGCTGACTGTAGACAGTAGTGAAAGATACTGGCAATACGCCAGGGACATTTCTCCCAGCCTTAAATAAATACCATAGAATTGTAATCAACATATTGTGTGAGAATCCTGCTGAGCTATATTTATTTTCATAATGAGCGTTTTTAAGCATTTGAAACAGAAATCGCAAGCATAAATCACTTTCTGTAAGGGATTAAAAAAAAGTGAAATACTCCAATATTTGCCTTTAAAGGTTTGCTTTTGTAAACAACTGTGGTCAAAAACAGCTTTTGAGATAAAGTTATTAATTCTTTCATTCTGCTTAATCTTCATGGACTTTTGAATCAGTGGTCTAGTGACTGATGGTTCCAATTCCCTGGACTATTTCACTGTCTCCTTTACACTAGGAGACAGTCTTTGCAGCACCAGTACCTGGGGAATGGGTATGAACTGAATTTTAGGCTTATTCTCTGAAGAAAATTCAGGCTTACTTATGCCTGAGTGGGGTTTTCCACTTACAATTGCTCTGGAGCCCAGTGGAATGCTAGGCTGCAAGAAGGTTTGCGGGATTAAGGCTCCTATGGTGAGTATATGTCTTTATTTTCAAAACATGTCCTGTTTGTATTATTTTTGAAAGGTTACTGAATATTCAGAACAACTTGAAATGAGACTAACTGACCAGCTGGCCTAAAAGATTTATCACCAGGAGGTTCATTAGCATCTCTATTTCAGTCTTGCATCCAGTTCCCTCGTATTGTTGCAGCTACAAAAAAATACAGCCCATTTGAGATTTAATTCCTTAAACAGAGCTCACTGTGAGTGGTGTTTAGTGACCTCAGTAAGCACATAGTCCAGATTTTAAAAGAAATATATAGGTCTCAAGATAATGAAAAGCTTTATGCTTTCTTGCAGACATTGGCAATTACTTGTGTAAGTGCTTTGGAAAATTCTTTAGAGCGTGTTTCTGTGCTGCAAAGTGCCTAAATACCAATTCACTTCAGTAAATAACTCATCATAACCATATGACCTACTATAAATGCCTGAAAATCAAAAGCAAAAGAAGCATTAAGGGCAGCATTTGAACAGGTTGTGAATTAGGGCCACCTGTGCAAATCCAAGGGGTATAGAGCTGAGATACTCAGCAGAAGAGATTAGAACATGGTGGCTGTACTCATGTCTGAGTACATCTCTCCCCTTTCATCAGCTCATGGCTGATGTTCCCCTGGGGCAGGCAGCTTGTCACCTCAATTTAGGAGACAGCAAGGTGTCAGTAAGATTTGGCTCAGTGAGACTTGCCCTTGTCGATGCAGTTTTTGCTCTGGAGACTCTGTGTTTAAATGCTCATTAAGAAGATTTTACACGTTACCTCTTTCCGTGCTTCAGATCTATTACAAAATTACAATACTGTTTGGGATTTAGTTCACTAAGTTAATTATCACTTGTGAAGCTCTACCTTCCCCCACCCACCCTTTTTTCTTCTACAGTTACTTAGACATGCCGTTTTTCTTCATGGCAGCAGACCTGTTAAGGTACCAATTTACTAAAATTTAAGATGTTTTGCCATCTTACGTATCTCCCTGAATTTGTTTTAGTCAGTTGGGTCTTGCCAGAATTCTGTTAGAATCGGTCAAACCCTTGCTTCAGGATGTCATGTTTACTAGATGATAATAGCGGTAGTTGGTGGTTTTGAACAAAGGCTGCTGAAATCAGCAGAAAGAATCTAATTCCTCAGAGAAAATGAATATTCAGAAAATGGTGTCTTACCAAAGATACATCACTAATTTGTTAGAAGTGGAGTCAACATGCATTATCTGCTGTATGCAGGCCAAAACTGCTGTTTGAAATTTACCTGAGCAATAAAGGGAAAAAGATCTAGCTAGCAAAGTAAATAATTGAAAGTATTAGAGTGGGAGGTTTCCTACCCAATAAGCCATCTAAAAGTTTTTCCCTGAATAAACACATCGGAAATTGCCAGAAAAAACACTGAGTAGGAATTTCAATCACAGCAAGCTATGAAAACAACTGTAAGAATTTATTCCACTTGCAAGTCAGCACCAGTACTTTTCCCTCCCTTTGGATGACACAGTGCTACAATTGTTATCCATAATAGACGCTATAATAGACATTGTGCAGTGTTGGTAAAGGAAGTCTCCCTTCCCAGAAAGGCTGTGATGGAAATGTGGCAGCCCAGATATGAGTTTGGGCCTTCTCTGCTCACTGATGTGGTAACAGCAGCATCAGCCACATGTTGCAGTTGAGGTTGCCCCACGGAGGAAGCACATCTCCCTCCTCCTCCACCTCTCACATGCACCTGCCTATTTGGCAGATGTTCCTTTGCCTATCTCCACGATGTGCCTGGACACAGAGATAACCCTACATGCAGGAATGATCCTCTCCAAATCCCTGAGGGTGCTGTGGTGGAATGGTGGGTCACTCCATTGTGTGCCACACCCCTCTGTGCCTTTGGCTGGAAAGGTGGAGGCGAGTAGGTAGCTCGTGGTACTTTTTTGCCACTGCTGAGACACAGCAATAACCAAAGTCCTCTGAAGGCAAAATCTGCCTCCTGCCTTACCATTGCCTTGGGTGAGGTAGCACTGGGGTTCACACTGGTCCTGTGCAAGCACCCCCACAAAAGCTATTTTCTTGGGGTAAAAAGGGATTGTGGGGGAGAGGGAAGAATCTCTTAGGATGAATTTTGCTTGCAGGCAACATGTTGGTTCAATCTGCGCTAAGTGAACAATAATAGAGCAGATGAAAAGGAAGCCCAAAACAATGGAATTACTTACTTCAAAGGCTAAAGTTTAGTCCCTATTTAAATGTAGATTTCTTTTTCTTAAGCTGAAGATAACTGACTGTGGGATCATCTAATAAAAAAAGTCATGTATTCGCCATTACCCAAATTTTCAAAATCAGGATGTGAGTTCTTTCTAACAGACATCCTAACTAAACCATAAATTACACAAACACTGAATCTCTAATAAAATTTGCAATATTATCATAACACCTCAAAAAATTATATGTCTCTTATTTATGCAGTGTTGCAGAGTAACAATTGTGCAGGAGAGAACAAATTTCACTTTGAATACCGAGACTGGCTGGTATCCTCAGTGCTAACCCACAAATCCTGATGGGATCACTTGCATTTTGTGTAAATACACTCTGAAAGAAATGACTAAAACCACTCTCAGAGGGAAAGTTCTACAAGTTAAACATAATCAAATAAAATGTACACAACCAGTTTTTCATAGTAATGCATCTTGCCTATTCTAAAAGTACCTGTTTATGACAATATGCTCTTATTTAATTTAGTAAAATAGGACATTTGCCAAAGATGCAGAAGAATGTGTTTCTCTTTCCAGGTGAAAATAATGTGTTAACAGCTTTTGAATTACACACAGTATACACAGCACATTCTTTAGATCTCAGGGATAGAGAGAAGCAGCAGCTTTGCTTATAGGCAAAAAACCTGACGTTCTACCATCAGACTTGCTCGCAATTGCTAATTTCTTCTAAACATTGATATTTCAGCTCTTGGAATATTATTTTGTTTTGCAAGTAAATTGTTAGAATTATGAGAGCTCTCTGAAGAACAAAACACTATTCCATGTGAAAAGAGTGGTATGAGTTGTACCTTACTTTCTTCCAAAACAGACACTTTGAATTTTGGATCCTAGGCTTGATCTACCTAGCCACAATCTACCCTCAAGTTTGTTAGAGCTGTAGGATTTACACTTGGTAAAGATTTGGAGCAGAAATTCTTAATTATTATCATTGTTTATTGTCAAAGTTATTTCTCTTTTGGTATAGTCATACACCTCAATTCTATTGACTTTGTCTTCAAATGTAATTGAATTATATTTTGTCCCCCAGAATTATTATTGCTTCACTTTTCCAAGAAATTCCTAGAAGCTGTGGTTAGCAGTTGATATTCATACTCTTTCTCTCTTTACACTCACACTTTTACACTGATTTCACTGTCAATTTAACTGCTGTTGAAAATAAATTGTAGGCTATATGAAGGTTGGCCAGGTCTCATCTCTTTTAAAGTCTCTTTTTTGCTGTAGCATTAACAAATCCAGGCTGACTATCACCGAGATGGATTTAAAATGATTACGTTTAATAGTTCTTCCATAATTTCAAATACTAACATTTATTTCACCAGCTCATGTGATGTAGTCCGCATGAATTACTTTAACTGAGCTAATTAGTGTTTCTCTCCAGCCTCATTTTTGCTACCTTAACCAGATTAGAACTCAGATTCTACTGTATATTCTAAAGAACTCTGGAATTAATAATGCTTTGAATTATTTTCTTACTGTATGTATGCTTCAGAAATACAACTAGTTTGTAAATCAGAATTTTATAATCCTTTTTTTTTTATTAAATAATTTAAGAGATATGAGCGCGGTGTTCTTTAGTGTTTTTCAAACTCAGTCATTTACTCATACATTCCTGATGTGGCTGCTTCCTTAAAATTGCTACTTTTATGCAAATGGCTCTGTACCTCTCCAGACTGCATAGTTATCATGGCATCACAGAATGTGACCTCTGAGGTCACCAGGTCCAATCCAATGCTTAAAGAAGGTCTTTGGACTTAGACCAGGTTGCCAGGAGTCATATCCAGTAGAGTTTTAGATGTCTGCAAGGACAGAGACCACCCTTCTGGATCACCTGTTCCAGTATCCAGCTTTGCTCATGGCGAGTTGTTTTTTTCCCTTGTAGAGTTGTCCTTCCTGTGACTTGTATCTGTTGCTTCACATCCATCCACTGTGCCTCTGCAAGGAGAGTTTGGCTCTGTCTTCCCTATGTTCACCCATGAGGTAGAGAGCAAGAGTATTATGTCAGTATGTCCATAACCCATTTTAAATTTACCTTAGCCAAATTTGTTTTCAGAGGAGGAATGTAGAGGAATTCCTGCTGACCTGGTCATTTTGTGATGCTAGAAATTGAAAATTACTATCTGTCAATTTTTCTGCCTCTAGAAGCATCCTTCTTACACTGCAAACTTCTCACCATACCCTATACCAGTAGATGCCATTGGTGAAAAAATATGACTGATGTGGTTCTTTTAAATGGGAAAATGCACACCTATCCTGGATGTGTTTTTCCTGTTTTCCTAGACCAAAAGGCCTGCAAGTCCCTCAGCTTTTACTATGTTCCTGCTTCTTCCAAAAATCTCCATCTCCATCTCCATGTCCATCTCCATACCCATATCCATACATATATAAAAGGGCAGGAAGTGTGAGTGAAAGAGCCCTACAGGAACAAAGGAAGCACACTAAAACTTGCCCTTATGACCTGACCAGTGACTGAATGTTGAGGAAAAGCAGAACAATGAAACAAAACAATGGTGTAAGGTCAAATGCTTCACTACCTGGCATGACCACTCTCCCAAATGATTTTACTTTTGTTCACTTTGACAAAGGTCAACAAACTGACCATTTTTGATGGTATGTGAAACCATCAGCTTGAACACTAATGACTATGTAAAAGGAATCTGGGAATCCTCAGAACAATTCCTTAGAACTAGAGGGCTGGGATTTGCTGATGTTAATCACCCTGGGATTTCAGGTTTTAATTATCCTCAGGAAATCTTTCCCAGGGTGCCATGAGTTCAGTATATATAAGTTCTCTGATAAACATAATGGTTAATGAGTATTGTAAGAAAAATCCCAATACTGGTAACAAACATTACTAGATTTATAGCCTGCTTTTGGTCACTGATATTAACTCCTAGCTTTTCCACAAGACTCAGCTCAAGCTGCTTTGGTTTGTTTTGTAGTTGTAAAATGTAATAGCCTTTCCTAAGTGCAGGATATCTTCTTGCAGCAGAACAATTAATTTCAGTAGTTATATGACTTTTGGTTTGCTAGGTCGTTCAAGATATGTTGTTAGTTCATAACTGGCATTTTGTCTGCCTAAAAATTCATAAGGAGAAGAAATGGCAGAAATATGACTGAATTCTGTATGCAAAGGGGATTTTCAAGGAAAGTAAATTCACTGCAAACATGAAATTGTATCTGGTGAGCCTGCATACTTATTCTGTGGACCAAACCACTTGGTTATACACAGATGAATTATAATCTGCTCTGTAGAAACCTGTACTGCTGTCTCATATATTTTCAAATGAACTTGGTACCTCAACATGCTGGTTTATTTTCAACTTTTTGAAAGTTTTTGGCTTTTAGCTAAACTGTCCTTGTACTGCCTCTGCGTTCACAGCAGCTTGTTTTCCCTTTGGATGAGAGAGTGGGAGCTGGCTGTAATGACTGATCTTATTCCCTCTATCTTTTTACTTCCTCTACCTCAAGTATCTAAACTATCAACAATTAAAGGGAATTTGCAATTCCCTGGGTAATGTAAACATTTGTAGTTAGTAATTACAGAGGCTTTTTGCTCTCCTGGCCCTGAAGAAAATGAGCTGCTGAGAACTAATAAATACTGCTTCTAAGGTCTTGTGGTATCCTTCTGCCCGCCAATTCCCTTTTAAACATTTTTCTGATACTTTCCCCCAGTGATGATCTACAAAACAACAGTAGTGTCAGGTGTCTATGAAGTAGGTGAGGTCTCTCTGTCAAACAAATCTTTCTCTCTTAATAAACAAAAGCAGTATAATTCTCAGATCTGATGGCATGTGAGTTCCAACAGACAGGTGGGGAAGGATTTGCTATGCTTGGCTTGAAGTCCTTCAAGGGTCATTCTAACCCCTTGTACATCTTAAAGCATCCTGTTCTAGACAAATTACCACTCACTGAAAGCAGCTTCAGTGCCTGAAGTAGCAGCTGAGCCAGACAAAGGTTCGTGCTGAAGCCACAGAGAGGACCCATCATTCTTGGCCTTGTGCCAAAACACAGAGTCCTAATTTATTTCTTGATTAATCCCTACCTCCTAGCAGAAAGCAAACTGCTGCACCTGAGCATGACCACTGGTTATGAGTTGTCATGGTCTAGATCTGAAATCTTGGTATCAGGCATGGCATGACTGCAGTGCCTCATCTGTTTCCCCATGAGGACAAGTTTTGCCAGCAAACCTACTCCAGCATGGGCTTCTGTCTTCGTGGATCTACAGCTCCTGCCAGGAGCCTGCTCCAGCACAGGCTTTCCATGGTGGATGGAAGCTTCCCATACTTCCCAGTGCAGCCTCCTTCATGTACATCCCCCTGCTCACCAGAGCAAGTCGTCCACAAGCTGCAGGTGGATCTTTGCTCCCCCATGGACCTCCATGGGCTGCAGGAGCCAGGCTACCTAACCAAGGTCTTCACTACAAGCTGCATGGAACCTCAGCCTCAGCATCTGGAGCACCTCCTCCTCTTCCTTCTTCATTATCCTTGGTGTCTGTAGAGTTGTTTCTCTCACATATTCTCACTCCTCTCTCCAGCTGAAGTTGAACAGTTGTTTCCCCTCCTCCTTAACTGTGTTATCCTAGAGGCACTACCATCATCTGATGTGCTCACCTTGGGCCAACAGCATGTCTGTCTTGGAGCCTGATGGCATTGACTCTATCAGACATGGGGGCAGTTTCTGGCATCTCCTCACAGAAGCCACCCAGTAGCACCACCACTCGCACCCACCCCTCCACCCTCTGCCACTACCAAAACTTTGTCATGCAAATGTAATACCTGGGGGATATTTGGCCTATTGAAAGGAGGACTGTGGAGTGAGTGATACGGTAACTATCTTCTATATGTAAAGGCTACTGCAGAGAAGAAGGGGGTTTTCTGTTCTCTGTTTCCACAGTAAGAGATGTGGAGATTCAAATGAGATGAATCCCAAGCTAGAGAGGTTCAGATGGGGTATTAGAATGAATTTGCCAAGGCCCTGAAATGCTAGAAGAAATCTTTATCACTAGAAGACTTTAAGAGCAGGCTGGACAATCTGGTCAGGCATGATTGATTATGGCTGAGTTCATGGACACTTTCTAAATTTCTGAGACTTCTTTCAACACCATTATTAGATTTTTCTCTAATAACCGATACTGTACTAATATTTTCCTTAGGACTCCATACATGCAGGCAAAATTTACCTTAAGATCCTGCCCTGGTATTGGCTGGGACAGAGTTTCTTTTCTTCTTAGTAGTTGGCACAGTGCTGTGTTTTTTGGATTAAATATGAGAATAATGTTGATAACACACTGATGTTTGGGTTGTTACTCAGAAGTGTTTACCTTGAGTCAGGGCCTTTCAGTGTCTCATGCTCTGCTAGTGAGGAGGTCCACAGAAAGCTGGGATGGGGCACAGCCAGAACAGGATGTCCCAAACTGGCCAAAGGGATATTCCACACCACAGAGCATCACAGCTGGTATATAAACTGGGGGGAGCTGGCTGGAAGGGGCTGACTGCTGTTTGGGGACAGGCTAAGTATCCATCAGTGAGTGCTGGGCAACTGTCTTGTGTATCACTTGTTTCTCTTGGGGTATGTTACTCTCTCGCCCTCTCCTTATAATTACAATGATTACTATTAATAATATTATTGGAAAAACAAGAACTGCAACCACAATGAGAGGAACAACAACAACAATAATAACAATAATATTGAAAACAGTAACAATAATAATAATATCACTACTATTAATAATACTCTGTTTCAATTAATAAATGGTTCTATCTCTATCTACGAGATTTACCTTTTCTTTCTGATTCTTCCCCCAGCTAGGGCGGGGGAAGTGAGTGAGTGGCTATATGTTAACTAATTGCTTAATTTAGTCCAGAGAACACTTAAAACTAGAACTTATTTTATAGGTGTTAAATGTCCAATAATTAACATTACTGCCTTTGGTAAAAATAAAACAGGAACATCTCTTAGAGAGAAATTAATATTAATAGAATATTAGCTACAGAATCAAAGTCAAATCACAGCACTGTTTGGTCTCCTAATTAATTTGACTGCCTTACAGTAGGATCATTTTTTTTTCCAAGGCTCTTACATCTATTCTAATTCTTATGATAAATCCTCACAATTGTAATTATAGTATAATTTACATTTCACTTAAGAAAATCATTTAAGTGTGATCAATATAAGTATAGGCAATTCAGAAGATCAAGTAATTACTTAAGATGCCAGTATGTTAAATAAGCATCTGTCTTAATTTGGACAGTATGTCAATTAAAACTTACCCAAGTACTACTTACTAAAAGTTACAGGCCTGGTTTTAATGCTGTCAGATGTGCTAAGTAAAGGTTCACCTCTGCTTTTAGCTTTCATAAACCTGAAGACCATAAACTCAGGAGAGTGATACATGAATGTTTGATCATACGCTCCTTGGACCAAAAATAAAGATACCATCCCATGCTGTGACTAAGGGAAGGGGTGGCAGTGGAAATGAAATCTGTCATCACAAGGTGATTATTTCTCAGTGGAGCAGGAGACCTTCCTGGCCCACAGAATTACCATTTAACTTGCACCTGATTGAGCCAGCAAGTATGAAGTCAGCCAAAAATCAGTAAAACCTGTTTGCATAAAAAGAAAGAACTAAAAAGTGCTTCCAATATTTGAGTGAAAAGCTAAAACTACCAGTAATAAACACTGTTTGTCTATTGCCATGGTAATACAATGACGTTTCTGCCACTGTGCTGTCATTTTCCATTACGGTAGCTATAATGTCACAAACGCACTTTTATTTTGCAGGCAAAATAGAAAAAGGAAAGAGAGTGAAACATATAATGCTACTGTTCACATGTTTCAGTGCTAAATGGATGTGCAAAAAATATGCATTGCATCTTAACTTTGGCTTATCTTTGTCAACAAAACTGTTGCCTAAATGGCTGTGAGGAAAAAAAGACTCCAAGCCAAATTAGGTAGGAGATAAGATAAGGATACTAGGTTTAATGAGCCCCCAGGCTTTCTGGAATAACCCCCAGTGCGTGCGCTCCCGAAATCGAGATGTTTGCAGTTTTATAATGATTTTCACCCAATCCCCGTCCTGCCACCACCCAGGTTCTGCCCCCCCACGCCTCTTGGAAATTGGGTCTGGGGGCATTTTGGGACCCCCTCTTCTTCATCTTCATCTTCCTCAGAGCACGTAATGTCCTTGGAGGCCTTCCAGAACTCTAGGCCTGAAGGTTTTTGGGTCTATGTCTATATCTTCTTGCACAGGGTTAGGATGTTCTGCCTTGAAAAAGAGACTAAACATGCTAAGGAATTTAGGGAATTGATATGGGAATGGGTAACAGGGGTTTGAGCTGGTGTGTTCAGGGTAAAGGGATAATATTGCTGCTACTCTAAAATCTACCTTTACTACATAACTACTTCTAAGACCTACGAAAATTAAAAAAATCAAAATATCAAAACTCCAAGGTATCAGACTGTAAAGTCATTCTCTATATACAAAAAAATTTAAATAGGCAAAAATTAAGAAATAATAGTAAGGAACAAAAGAAAATAAGAAAATATTCAGCTTCTTCTTGGCTCCTGTGGCCTATTTGAAGTACTGGTTTCCTTGGAAATTCTCAGAAGCACAGATGTTAGAGGTGGAAAAGACTTATGAGATCACCTAAAGCATTACCTCTCCAGCACAAAAAAAATTTTGTGTTGCCAAGATTTTTTCTGAGAGAGAGAGAGTGTTGTTCATCGTTAGCTTTCTTCCTTCCTCAGGTTAGACCCAAAGCTACTCTTTAGGAAGGTGTTATTTCTTTGAAGTAGCTATAGGAGACACTATTGCTCCCAAGCTAAGGTGTACTACAGACACTTATAAAGATGATTTTCCACTTTCAGTAATTATATTTGAACAAAACTTTATCTTTAGAACAGGTAGATTTTAGGGGACAATATTTCTCTTCTATAGAAAAACTATATATAAAGAAATTTTATAACTGATTACCACTTTAGCTTTTGTATAAAACAGTTGAACTCACTCATGTAAATTAAAGCGAGTTCACTAAACCCAGTGGATCTTTTTCCATCTGCAGCACTGGAATATGCTAGAAACTGTTTGTTTGCTAAAAACATTCAATTTTTTTTTTTCTTTTCTTTCTGGTGCACTTCCAGCAGCTTTCAAGTTACTAACCTAACAGAAAATGTATGGATGTTAACTAAGGAGGTGATATTTCTTCTCCTGTTCTCATCCTTAGAGAATATCTCCTTCCCAAATGTTTTTGTTTCCTGTGTGTAAAATGCAGATAATGGTAATCCTTTGTAAAGAGCTTTGAAATCTGTGTTTGAAACATGCTGTTCATAGCAATAGCCTGCAGGCTATTGCTACTTTCAAATGGACTGCCACCCTGATAGGGCAGAGGAGGTGCTGTTAATCCTGAAGATGTAGAACAAGGCTTCAAACTTGGCTCCCACACACACTAGCCTGTCAGGCTTGTAAAAAGCTTGTCTCATTTTTGCTTTGAGGAGAAATGGTCTGAGATTCTGAGCAGTGAGAGAGCAAATTTGATTCTCAGTTTAGTGGTGCTAACAATAAATATTGTGATTGTTTTAAAAAGAATTGTACTGACCTTTAAGAAGGCTGCCAGAATCTGGGCTGGGCTTCTGCAATGAATGTATTCAATAAATGACATTACAAAAAGGTTGCATTTCCTTCCTACCCACAACCTAAATATAAACTGATTATACATTAAAGGCAAAATAATGTAAGCCTCATTTATCATCAATGCAATCATGCAATTACATTGTGCACTTGAAATAAATTTGCCCACTTTTACTGTAATTGCCAAGAATATTCTGGCTCTTGTCTCTAAAAATCATTGTTTTTTCATCTCTTGCTAATGTCCTTGAGGGAGGAATGCAGGGGGTTCTTAGGGCTGAGCAAGATACTGATGTTATTCCATAAGCCTCTCTGAATAAAGAGCAGTGATTCTTTTGCTCCATGAGTGTTTACAATTTTATTTATTTTTTTTTTTTTCAGTGGGAATATTATTGCATCTGTCTCTAAGTTGAACACGTCTGAGATTTCAGGCTCATTATGGTAAATCTGGATATCAGAAAACCTGAAGGAAGAATTAAACATTTACTTGGGTGCCCTTTTCCCTTGTCTCTCTTATTCCCTAAGGACTTCCTGCTGTACTGGCTGCCTGAAGGTTGCCATTTCAAAGGGTTATAGTAGATTGGAACAGAATCACTTAGCCTTCCATAGGCTTTCTCTTTTTTGGTGATGGGATATTAGGGAGAAATTGCTGTAGAAATTGCTGTTTGAGTCTTTTCTGCTTTTGATGTTCCTTCCCTGCAAAGTTGAGCTGTGCAGCAGTGCTGCAGAAGGAGGAAGGATGGTGACAGGTAGGCTTAAGGTGCATTTGAAATTATACATGAGAGCTTGAAATAAAGTCCTCTTCTCCCCTACCCAGTCATCTCTGTTTTAATTGTGTTCCTTAAATGACTGAAAACTGGTTAAAGATGGAGGGGACTCTCTGACATACACTGAGGCAGACTGCACATACAAGGGAAATGGTGCTGCCACTCAGCTTTTCTAGGTTCTCCATGGGAATGAGCAGTCTAGGAAAACCAAATGTAATGGCAGAAAGGTGATGGGATAGTCTGAAGTTCTAAAAAGCAGGGCTTGACTCTTATCCTTCAATTTTGCAATATGACTAAAAACCATCCTCTGATGTAGCCATGGTGTAAACTAGCAGTGTACTTTGTTTCTAAGGTCTGGACTCATGCTTTGCGAGAGTTCAATACTTTTGATTATGTACTATAATTACTGGTCCCAAAACCTGAAGGAAAACAGAAACGGACTGCTTGCTACGAATAGCTGCGTCACTTTCCATGTGCTCGGGTGAATTGATAAAATGCAGCCTAGGCTATTTTGTTTTCATTTATTCTTGTCTCTGTGAGTCCTGTGAGTGCTGTTCACTTTGTAGTTGCTTGGGTTCCCCTCCCTCCCTTTTCTTGTCTCTACTTCTGGCTTACAAGTTTATGAAAAGAAGCAGTACTTGCTACTGAATTTCATACCACTGCACTTTTCACTAGTGATTTATTTGAGACTAGTTTTTCAATTTGTGGTTCATATAGGATGAAAGAAAATTATGTGTACAATTCTTGTGTTTAGATAAAAACCCACAAGTCCACAAACACACAATCATATAAAAAGTGGAGCACAACCATAAAATAAATTTCTCCTGAACTCTGCAAGGAAAGAAATAGGCTATATGTTATCTTATGCTGAACCCGCCTTGAAACATAGCTTTCATTTACTGGGAAACAGGGCAGAGGGGAGAAAGAAGTAATGTTGCTTGGTTTTAATTAAAAAACATATCTTTACTTTAAGATGAATTCTTGAATTTAAGTGTATGAAATCTCAGGCAAAATTTATCAGAACAGATCAACAGATTTTGGTACTGAGAAGTTTTCCTTTTGCCTCCTGGTTCTGTATTTGTGTTCTATGAAATTGCATGGAAAGAAAAATTCTTGGAGGCGAATGCACACAGGTTTTGTCTTCAATATAGTATACTCACTATGAAGACTTTCAGCTCTAATGTAATCCTGACCTTTCCTCTGAAACATGTGAAAGTTTGTAAAGTTTTAAAAGTCGAAATCTCTGTAGGGGTGCTGTGCATTTAAAGTAAAGGAACTGAAAAGGTGAGGTCCCTATACCTTTAGTGTAAAGGGCCCCAAAGATGATCAGAGGGCTCTGATCTTCTCCTTCTCCTATGGGGACAGGCTGAAAGAGTTAGGGCTGCTCAGCCTGGAGAAGAGAAGGCTCTGGGAAGATCTCATTGCTACCTTTCAGAACTTAAAGGGGTTTATTGAAAAGAGAGGGAACAACCTCTAACATGGATGATACCACAAGGGGAGTAGTTTTAAACTAAAAGACAAGAGATTTAGGTAGAAATTCTTTACTATGAGGATGGTGAGGCACTGGAATAGGTTGCCCAGAGAAGCTCTGGGTAGCCCATCCCTGGAAGTGATCAAGGTTTGAGCAACCTGATCTAGTGGAAGTTGTCCCTGCCCGTGGCAGGGAGGTTGGAACTAGACAATCTTTAAGATCCCTTCCAACCCAAGGCATTCGATTCTACAAAGAAAAATGAAAACATTTTACTTGGGCTTTTAACTTAGGCCAAATTAATTTGTCATTCTGATCTCATACACCCTTTTGTTAAATCAACCAACCGTTTATTGAGTCAGACATCCTTACTGTTCTAAATTGTGCCCCATGGAGACCTTATTCAGTTTAGTTTACACTCTCAGTGGAGAGCCAGCAGTATTTATTATGAGGTCTGAACAGCAGGATGATAATTTACACTGTTTGGGAGATTCTGTGTAACCCTTTTACATCTTGTCATAAAAAAGAACAATCTTAAGCAACATATCCACGCAAAACCGAAAATTACTCTTTCTGTGGATGTCACAATTTTGTAACAGAACAAATTACATAGGACTGGTTACAAAGAAATTGAAAAAATTCATAAACTAATGGGCTTCACAGCCAGGGTAGTGTTTCAAATTTGGAGTAAGTTTCTGTACATGCATGTTTGCCCACATACACAAAATATTACATAATGTTTCTTATCTTCTTAATATTTCCTAGAGAGTTTATTATGCTTTTCAAAAGCAGAATGAAACATGAAGAACATTTGCACAACTAAGGAAATCACTCCCACTTCTCACACATGCTACCTGATGTAACATGACAGTAGACAGCAGAGATGTTCTTTCCTATTAAATAAAATACAAGTTATGTCAATTAAATAATTGACCAGGTGCCTCTAAGAAATAGGTGTATATCAGGGGAAATGTCATACCAAGAGCATTCAGTTTGCATTAGTAAAAGCTTAGAAACAACTGAGGTAACAGAAAAATGTGATGATATTAGAATGAACTTATTACATCTCTAGGAAAAACCTTTAATTGTTCAGATTAAATTTTACATTATACATAAGAAGAAAGGAAGAGCGTGTACTAATATTTATGAAGAGTTATGAGCACTAAACTGCTAGTCCTAAAATAAAGTGCATTCAGATGTAAGATTTTGCTTTAATCAGCTATAAGGAGAGGATACAACTGGGACTCTCAGATTACAGCTCAGATTCTCTCCTAAAATACAGTTCCTCTCTTATTCCCTCAATGCTTAAGGCAGCCATTTTTGAAAGACAGATTTCTATTGAGAGAATTATAAACAGCTAAATTTTATTTTAAAAGTTATAGATAAACACTACATATTTTTTTTAATAATACACTAAGGCATTGTTCCTTTGTAAGGTATAGTTCTGAGTCAGACTTCTATTTATTTTCCTAAATAACTCCCATTAATTTTCCAAGAACACAAATGTTCAACAAACTAAAGCTAAAACGACCTAAATTTTCCTCTAAGCAGGGTCGTAATTTAAAAAATAATTGCAAAAAAGTCAATTGGTTTGAACTTGAGGCTATCGCAAGCCTCTTTGGAAATGTGGATTTTGAAATAGCCTTGGTACCTGCAGTCATATTAGCTTATCGATCATCTCTCAGCTGGGATGCTTTGGCTGCCACTTCAAGTATTAAACACCAGTCTGAGCTGGAAGCAAGTTGGGACATAACACTTAGGAACAACCTGAACTTTTCTGTATACGTTTTTCTCTTAAAAAAAAAAAAAAAAAAAAGGTAATGTTCTTTTTGAGAAGACTCCTGCAGTCCTCACTCTGCTGAGACAGTCCCGAATGGAGTATGGCACAGTCAAGAGTTTTGTTGTAGGTTCTGACTTACTGAGTTACTACAGAGGGAAATTCATGTTCCTTCTTATTGCAGCAGCACATTTCTGTGACACATCAGTCTGCCTTTAGCTTAACATCTGATGACAACTGGCAATAAAGCAACTAGGAAGATGCAAGTGCTGACTTGAATTATAAATAGTCCATTAAATGCAAAAATGTTATATTCCCTATTGAACTGTCCTGTTGCTGCACTGTGCGCTCCAAACCAGGAAATGTCCAAGTGGCCTTTACTCTGCCCTCTGGTGTATATGCATTACAATACAGTCTTTAATTACATGATTTCAACAATTTCTCAAATAATAGAGTGCGAAAACACCCCATAGTTTTGACTTTTAGAGAGAAAAACAAAGATTACTGCAGTACTCCATTTTTTTCTTCTCCTGTACAAATGAGATGGTCATGACATTTCTAATGCTCTAAGTACTAAGTTTAAAAATTGCAGTGGAATAGTATGATTAAAATAAACATTTGTAGCAAACAGAACACATATATGTGAAAAAAAACCCTGTCAATTATCCATTTATAATTTATATTTTAGATGGCTTTTATTAAATTTTTAACAAACATGTTTAGTAATGGGAAAAAAATCTTCTTTTCTTGAAATGTCTTTATATAAAAATGTTGTAACAAAGCTAGATTTTGTTGAGCAGTATTACCACTATGTTATTACTGCAATTACTGCATGTCCTAATTTTTTTTTTTTTTTTTTTTTTTTTTTTTTTTTTTTTTTTTTTTTTTTTTTTTTTTTTTTTTTTTTTTTTTTTTTTTTTTTTTTTTTTTTTTTTTTTTTTTTTTTTTTTTTTTTTTTTTTTTTTTTTTACGTTTTTGTATTCAGAACATGCATTAAAAAAGGGGAGTGCTGCTCTCGTTTTGTGAGGTGGAGAAACAAAGGACAAAGACATAGGTTCCTAAATGTAACATTCACACTGCCTTCTGCACTGATGTTCTTGACATAGCTGGAGCTCAAGAACATCTATAGAGGTTTCTTTTAAGTACTAGACATGCTGGGTATTGAAAGTGGGGAAAACAGCCTGGACTGTGCAAGTTGTCAGAGAAGAATCCTGTCTCAGGTGCTAGTCCATCCTAAGTGGTGCCTAGTGCTACTGGGTCCATGCTAAGCTGTCCATCCTTCCTTCTGTAATAGCTTGTACAGCCCAGGCTCGTCTACTGGCTTGACTGCTTAGCATAGATAAATCTATTTTACCTTACTCAAACTATTCAAAGCTCTGCAAATCCTAAACTCTTGGCTCCATTTGCAGTCAATTAGTACCACTACAGGCATCAGGAGTACAAGGTCAGTTAGTACCACTGCTGCCTCATAGAAGTCTCTTTCAGAACAAAATAAATCTCTCTCTGGAAATGCACATCTTTTTCTTTGCACTGTTGGGGAGAAACCTTGATATCTGATACAGAGTGGATACTTTGCAGGATCGGAATTTAAACAAGTTCAGCTTGGTTCAAAGAGTCTTGCCCAAAGTTATGTTGTGAGCCTATGGCTGATTAGGATGCAAGATCAGGGCTTGTAATTCAGACTGTTGACCTTGGCAATGGGACACTCTTCTTGCATGTGCTGTAAAATTGAAACTGAGCATTAAACACTAAAAAAGAGTCCCATTCCCTGTGGCTTGCTAAAAATCTCATGAACTGGAATCAGTTCAGTTCTTGTGCCCTTTTCAGCTAAATAAAATATGATTTAGTAACACCCAACTGCATTACCCATAATGCTAGTCAGCATGGTCGGATGAAAGTCATAGTGCACTGGCCAAGCGTAAGAGATTATTGAGAAGATAAGACTGCATAAATCTTGTCCATAGAGATGTTCCACAGTTACTGAACTTGCATGTAGTCATGAAATTATGAGATACCATTTCAGGGGCTGCAATGGACTTTCAAAGTTAAATTTCTGTGTTGCTGTCACGTAATGAATGGTTCTTTGTTATAGATAGTGGACACTAAAATAAAAGGCTCAAAGAATGGAAAGGTTATGTAGACTTTGAAAAAGAGTATGAAACTGTGCACAATCTTTACTTTTTCACAAAGGGCCAACAATATTTATATGGTCAGATGCCACAGAAATTTGTATCACAGAAGTGCATCAGAATTGACTGAGAGTCAAAGAGAGATTCTTTTAATTCTGTTGTGCTGTAGCGTTTTTATGCCATACATTTTAATTTGCTGCAATAAGTTGAACTTATTTGAGTACTGGAGTATTCTACTCTGTTGAGGAAAAATTTCTTATGCTTGTGATTAAGATTTCCTTGTCTGAGGAAAATGAACTAAAATATACTAAAAGTGTGTTTACAGCCCTTAAGAGTTCTGTTTATTTTTGGTTTTGCCATCTGTGTTAATCACAACAGGAAAGCCTAGACTGTAATCTTAATAGAGCACATACAATGCTTTTGAATAATGATTAGGTGAAATATGAAAAAGAAAGGAAAACTAATTTTACCTCTGGAAAAAAAGGACATATAAAAGGGCACACTATTATCTCAGTATCTACTTGTTCTAATTCCAGAATTCTTCTGTTAAATTAATTTCCACCTACGCAACTCTTGGTCAAGGGTCACAATTCTTCTAAATATAGAGATAGTTCCAACTACCACGCTTCCTAGAGTACTGAAAACCCCCTCCAAGCTCAATTTTTTGTTTACATCTCTTCCTAATTCTCTGGCCACATAGATATTAATGATATGTACAAACCAAATGAATCTAGCTCAGTTAGATATTTATCCCTTTAAAATGTTTTATTTGATGGAATTTTTAAACACTGTTGAAACGGGAATTGCAGAGCCAATGCTAAAACCCACAAAATCGGTTTACTATAAAAAAAAGAGACCTTTAGCATCATTTTCATCATTGAGAACTGAAACAAAGTAGGAAAAGACATTTACTTTTTGCCTTTTTTCTACGGCTACAAGTTCTCATCTATATATACAACACAAATCCAGTCTGCTGTAACATGCTGAGGTGTTCTGGCCTTTACAGTTTTCCCAGACTGAAGCAGGAAAACGAGTTATTTAATCTCTTGTCTGTATCAGTCTCCTTAGGACTGTGACATGCCTTCTTCACTCACAAATGGCAAGCAGAGACCTGATATCTTGTTTCTCAAGGGCCCTTATTTGTGTTACATGCTGTTTTCTCAAAACAATCTTTTCCTTGATTGTCTGTGCCATGTGGATCTTCTTTCCTCCTGAACACACACATTGTTATCTTTACTCTCATTGGCTCATGTGTGCTGGTCAAAAACATTTTTGAAGACAATTCAGCTTCTGATTATATAAAGTGAAACTGTTTGGTAAAGTTTTTGGATGACATACCAGATTTCTTTATTGAGAAGCTCAGTAGCAGTTTCCTTGAAAGTAGTTAACATGTATCTTAATGACAGGTTGTGCTCTTCAGTTTGGGATGATTAAATCAACTGAGCCATTCAATGTTCAGATCTTCAAATTATACAAAATTGTACCCTTCTGTCTGGAAAAAAATCTGTGAATATTAGACTTTGGTTATTACAAAATAAACAAAGATAGTGGTTGGTATCAAATAAGATATCAAATAAAATATCTTAAGAAACAACATCACCTGTCTTTTAGAATTTGGATTAATGAAACAGATCAAATCCTTCGCAGATATAGATCTTGACATGTCCTTCCTGCCAACTGATTATCTCAGAAAGACTGGCAAATGTACACCTCTAGACTGAACTTACTAGGCAGAACCTCACACAACTCTTCGGATGGCTGAAACACACACTTGCACATGTGCATGCTTCTGTCCATTTAAGTTCATATACACTGTGCAATGCTACAGGAAAACCAGTTTTGCTTCCCAAATTTGTGATGAGTGTCAGCCAGATTTGTGGTTTGTTTTATTGGAATAGATCATGGAGTAAATTATTACTCAGTGTGAGTAAGGACACCAGAAGGAGGCCTTAACTAATTATGTAGATGTATTATGATTAATAAATAATTACCACAATTATTGAGGAATGGCTTAACCAATAAGGTCTTCAATAAATGTTTAATAGTTAAAATACATGATAAACAAAACCAGATGGCAATATAGCATATTGCCAAATCCCACTTGTGCAGCACAGGGTATACAGCCTTACTACTTTTGAAAGCCCAAATGTAATGTATCTCAAATGTATAGACCTTAAAGAAAAAGTAATCGGAATGTACTTTCATTCTGTGTGACTTTGTGGGACTATATAGTGTCCATGTACCTCTAGAGTAGAAGTGGCTTTTTTTTGTTTTGTTTTGTTTTGTTTTGTATCATTGCTTGGTTTATTGAAATTATCCATGTGCTCTAGTCAAGTTACTTTCCTTATTTCTTCCAAATGCTAGTTTCTGAATAAAACTCAGTAACAGAATAGGAATGAATATGGTCTATGCTTTTCCTGAACCTTTTAATAATACATAGCTTTTAGATGAAGTCTGTAGTTATCCTACTGCTCACTGCTCCTCTACAAAATAGAAAGATCAATTTTATTTTTGCTGGAGCTGTGGTTAATCTCTGTCTGTGTAGTTGATCTTGGTCTAGATTCCATGTTCTCAAAGCATCACATTTAATGATACTTTGGACATTTTCAAATGCAAATGGCCAAAATTTAGATCAACTTATTGAGTCTCTAGTTAGTCGTACTTAAAGCTGCAATCCATAAATGACTAAAGTTAGTAGGTGACTTTCCACTGGCCAAATGGCTTTGAGGTTACCAATCTACCTAGGAAGTCCTGTGACCATGACATGGCTGACCACTGGCAGCTGAAGATCTGCTCTGTAGCAGGCTGCTCAATGTTCTCACTAAGTAGACTTTATTTTAAAGTCTGGTTTTGTTGGGCTTGCTCCAGATCTTACTGGCATTTTTAATTTGTTGTGTTCATCGGGTTCTGCCCATCATTTCTTTTGGCTATAAGGTAAGCATTTAATCCATGATAGTGATGTTTGACCTTTATAATGAAGGAATAAGAGAGGATTCAATTTTATTCAAAGTATTACCTGTCTTTCCCATGTAACATATAAAAAGATACTCAGAGGCATGAAAAGAGCTTTTCCTCTTGGGGCAACTGTTGATTAGAACCATTTATTTGAAGAATATATGTCCCTTGACACATCAATGACCCAGTGACTAGGGTTTTAGGTACAGATTTCAGTCTAACTACTGATTCTCCTAAGCCAGGGTTTGCCTTTGTTTTTGAGAAAGCAGGAAAGGTGTATTCTTAACCTGTATTTACTTTTAGTCAAATCCTGAATAAAACCAAGACAGTCTGTAATCATTATGAATTAAAAACTTTGTGGTATAGGCTGCCTATAGACCTGCTAGCCAGGTCACAAAATACTGGAGCTTTTGATGTTTATAATTGAGAAATGTACCTTTCTAGCAAAAAAGAGGAATGCAGAAACTCAGCTCCACTGTGTTACCCTGAGCAAAAGAGGGAACTTGATGTGACTCAAGCCAAAGCACTTAAGGTCCTTCTGAAGGAAGTAGCTGCTGTCACTTCAACCAGCTTTCTTATACTGGGAGGCTTTTAATCCAGGGAGAAAGGAATAACATCCTGAGTGTCTCCTGGTTTTGCAGCCAACTTTCTTGCTTGCAGAGCTCATGCCACTTGTCCCAAGGGACAGCCAGATTTTTTCTTAGCAACAGCAACACACTACTTTTCATCCTTTGCAGTCTCAGTTTGGCTTTCTTGAACTGGTAATCTTGGATAAAATCCTATCCTTCTGTCTAAGGTGAAGATCACAACCTACTCTCTTCAGCTAATGATGTATGAGCAAACTTTAAACAGCTCAAGGGCCAAAAAATATCACTTAACTCACTGCAGTGTTTGAGTATTTCCTATTGTGCTTTTGGTTTGTGCTAACTGGCATCTCTACAAACAGCTCGGGGAGCAAGTATAGGCAGAAGGCCATTTCTAAAAATCAGCTGTTGTGGGACCTCTATTTAAAAAAATGAGCCCAGACTGTTTTGGTCTGCATGGATGCACTGTTGGAGAATGGGCTGCAAATATGTTCGACTTCCTAACATGGATTCACGTGTTAAGGACATAAACTTGATTCTCCTTTTGTAAACAAAGATAAAAATGTTTCCACACATAACACTTCCAGGAGCTTAACAGAAAATGCATTAAAGATGATGAAGCACTTATGTATGAAGCTGTCCATAGTTATATAAATATCCCAATTAGAGGCCACAAATTACTGGATTTATACAACAGTATGGATTAGTATTGCTATGCAGAGCATAGCATTGTTACAGAACAAAAAAAGAAACATATACAGTGACAATAAAAAGGGCTGTAAAAATAAACCTGATATAAGGTAGCTATTTGTATGGCATAAAAATAGCCCATGGAATTCATCATCACAAGTTTAATTAAGACGTTCTGCTCAGTACAATTCAAACATGATTAGGATTTATATGAATAAATAACTAACTGGAACTAGGCTACCTTGGTTAAAATGTGGTATTAAACCATCATAGAGTTAAGAAGAAGTTTATAAATAGTCCCTAAGGGCTTCTTAAGTTTGTGCTACTGAATGTTTGCAGCCGATATAAGCATGAAGTACCTTAGTAAGAGATGTGAACACCCAAATTAAAAAAAAACCAAAAATTAACAACAAAATGATCCTTTGGATCTCTTAATCTTAATCCTTAACAGTAGCAAAAGGATAAAAACATTTTTGTACTCTTTTGTGGAAAACTGTGGGAGACATCAAAATGCTTAATTTCATTTACCTTTGAGTTGCAGACAGAGTGGGTGAGAGGTGAAGAAGAATGGAATGGGAAGAGGATGGTGTCCAAATGCAAATCCTCAGACTTGACTGCTTTGAAAATAATTTACTGACTCACTGCATGCAGGGATTAAGTATTGAATAGTAATGCTAAGTACTATATACTGAAATTAAGATGTAATTTAAATATAGAACTGTTTGCATTTCCCTACTAGCTAGAAATTCATATATTTTTGCTGAATAATTTCTATGTATTTTGCAGAAAAATTATCATGATCTGAAAGAAATTTTTTGAAAGCTGAACTTTTTTGTATGATTAGTGACACACTATTCTTTTTAGCAGCTTTGAATTTACTGAGTAAAATTTAAACAAATGTAAAAAAAAAATTAAAAATCTAAAGTAACTGAGACTGGAAAGCAATTTTTTTTCCCCAACTAGAAGCTTGGCTAAGTGTTTGACTAATAGAATTAAAGATAGAGTATGAAACATGAAAAATGGCACAAAATATATCTTCACTTTTTTCTGGTTAACTTATTTTTTAATTCAATTTTACAACTATCTGCTTTGTCTTTTCCCTTTCTAAATCTCATTTTCCTCCTCCTTTCTTTTTTTTTCCTCCTCTTATTTTGTTTATCACAATCCACTTTTATGCTGACTGGTCCTCCCACACGTAACCTTTGCTCATCTTACTCCCAGTTGGAATTTTTCTCTATTTCTCTCTTTTCTTCCTTCCTAACTCTTGGCACAGAAAGTATTTCTATGATTCCAAAACTTTCTTGTTTGCAGAGGTGACAGTAGTATACTGGAAGTGGGACTGACTTTAGCAACTGATGTTTCTTCTGCGTAATTCCAGATAGACTAATTTGAAACGGTGAGATACTTATGGGTTAAGAGAAAAGGTAGTATCTCAGTCCATTAAGAAGATTTTGACTTGCAGAACAGATGGCAGATACAAGCAAGCTCTCTCACTTCCATTTATGAGGCCGTATGTGGAAATACGTGGAATTTTTTCTTATACTACTTAGAGAAGTGTTAAAATCTTCATGAGTAGAGTGGCAGAGTAATAAAATGCTGTCCAATACATGTATTATTTCTCTTCTGTAAAACATTCGTCATTAATTCCTAAAAGAATATTAAATTATAGCTCAAATAGATAGAATTAAACAATTATTTTTCTCATAATTACAATTAGATTATAAATATATTCAAAGAAATGCTCTGGAAAGGTAATTTGTACTCTAACAGCTGGATTTAGACTGTCAATACTTCTCTGGAATTTTTACAAGGTATGCTGCATTTTGCTAATGATATTCATCAATTTATACATTTGCAACTGTATCTGTACCACTAATTATAGAAACAGCAGCAAGAAACTAAACACACAGGGAGGTGTATTCATTCCTGTTGCCAATACATCCTTTGCATTACACTGTGACTTTATGAAAGACATTCTCTTTTCTGAGAGCAATTTTTTACCACTAAATGACCTAAGCTGAAATTAATTATTCTTACTCTTCCCACTACAAAGCTCTTGTAATATTGACTATAGAGTAATCCTTTCTAGTAGGAATTAAGACATCTCTAAGAATGCAAAATGTTGTCAAAAAATTTTGTATACAATTTCAGAATGTCTAGAATGGGAAAAAATACCAAAAAAAAGAAGATATAATCTATTTAAATATGAGATTCCATATTACGGCATTAAAACATTTTAAAATAAAATGTATACCATTACTGCCAAATTTTGCCTTGTTAAGAATAAGAATGTAATGTGACTTTTCAAAACTTGCACTTTGTGAAATTCAAAAAACCCCAAAAGGTAGATGCTTAGGCATCACATCAGTGCTCTGTGTTAACAACAATCTTTTTTTGAGTTTTGCATAAAGTGTTCCAGATGTGCAAAATACTGTATGAAAAATATCATAAACACAGTCTCTGCTCCAAATGGTTTCCTTTCTAGTTGTGACACAATATACCTAGAAGTGGGAATGACTCTTCTGCTACATCTTGCTGGCCATCAAAGTGAGAGAGGCTTGAAGGAAAATCCAATACTACAGACACAGACACACAGACACACAGACACACAGACACTATCACACAGACACTATCACACACACCCACATACACACCCACACACGCAAGTAGTTGTAAATAGTAGCATGGAGGTACAAAGACATCTGCCATGGATCTATGCAAAACAGTCTCTGTGTTTCAATATCTTTTATCTTTCACAGTGCTCTCACATTCATTCTGTTTTCAAGGTCGCTATGACATTTTTACATCTGTCACTCAAAGAAATAACACAGAAACTAGCTGTGGTTGCAATGGCTATGTTAGTAATTCAATTGCTTAAAAGAGCTAAAATAACTAGAAAGTTCAATTGGTGAATTTATTCTGTGGATCAGATATCGTTTGTAGATACTCTTTCCTGGAACTGATGCCTGTCTGTCTATGTGCTGAATCCAGGAGAGACCTTTTACTTTGTGTAAGAGGGCAATCAGCTAAGCACTACACTTTCTTTAACCGATCTGTTATCTTAAACAGATCAGATTAACTGATCTGTTATCTTAAACACTAAGTTTGGAATTTTTTGAGAGGTAGTTTTTAAAATGTAAAGCATTCTGGGGAATAAGTTGTTTTTCTCATTCATTTGCCTTCTGAAGTCTTACGAATTAAATAGTTGACTTTTCCCTACCTGTCATTCACGAGACTTCAGTTAGTAAGGACTTCTCCCAATGGCTTTACTCAGTGAAGGGTTTCTACATAAGTAGTATTTAGTCACAGGTAGATGTGAACATCATTAATGAACCTCAGTATCTCAGTCCTCAAAGCTGATCCAATACTTCACTGAATCTAGTCAGTCCAGGGCAAAATGATGAAAAACTGCACGTGCTACAAATACTATCACAACACTATTTTATATTCACTTTATACTGCTGTGAATCACTTAATGAAGTGCAAAGAAAGAGGGGATCATTAGCAAAATGGGAAATAGGTTTCTCCACCTGTAAAATGGGGATAATCATTCTTAGTTTTTCTGGAGAGTATTAATAGCAGTTAGAAAAATGTGCACTGGTTTTGTAATTATTACTGCTAGAAGACAAGCAAAATGAAATGATTTATGAGATGCTTTTAAATAGATACCCAGACTATGGAACAAATACTTTTTAGGGCTGTCTGAGCATAGTTTGAACACTAATTAACTGGATTAGAATCTAATTTAATTAAATACTCTTTGTATGAAAAAATTCTTTTGGATGAATAATACTCTTCATTTCTTTTTGGTGATTTGTATTTAGTGGTTAAATAAAACTGAGAAGAGGAATAGTGAATTCAAAGTAAGAATGCTTGTGGGAGGAATACATAAAGTTAGATTAAATTGGCCTCTGGAGGAATTCAAGCTGTAAAAGTAAGGTCATCTAGATCTGTTACCGAGGTGTTGTCTGAACTGTGACTGGTTATGTGCATATACCCATACAGAAGCTAGAGTCGACTCCTCAGTCTAGGTTACTATCAATCTTTTCTGTAGAGAGCTGTTAAAACAAGGAAGATTTTCAGCAGAATGAAGACCCTCATCTCAGTAAATTGTAGAGGATTGTTCATGTACTGGGAAAGGCTAGAGGATCTATACATTAATCTTCACATAATAAAATATATATTATTCTACTTTGATGATTCAAATATTGGTAATGTATTTACTTGGCCTGTGCTTTGACACAGCCATGTTGGCCTTGGAATCCTTTTAACCATGGTATAGTGATAGTATGCCCAAATTAGTGACTCCCATGAGAGGCAGTAGGTCTCCTGTAGCTCAGATGTGGCTGCATCCCCTGTGACATCAGGTGCTCTGAGGAAGGTGGTGGGTCACTTCTGTGTTAAGCAATCCTGCATTTACCTGACCTTTGACTCTCACTCTCTAGTGATGTTTAGATGAGGTGTGCTCTTAATTGTTTCATGACCAATACACATGCAGTACAACTGCTCACGTTTGATCATGGTATTTACCACTTGTTATTTACAACCTACTGTTAAATAGACAACCTGAATATTTTTCAGGGTCTTAAAAGCTCTCCCAAAATATCTAAAAATGCTTTCAGGCTTTCATGTTTCTTTGTTCCTTTTTCATTTTTGAAGTACCCTCTGAAAAAAAAAAAAAAAAGGCATGGATCTTCATTTTTACTGACTGCAGTAGTCTTTGAAGTGTTCACATTCTCCTCTGAAATATGTAAGTTCTGCCCTCCACTGACTTCCCCTGCAGCTGAAAATATTCTGCATCTTCAGTTCCCAAAGACCTTATAGTCACGGGAACTGCTTATTCATTATTTTACGACAACTCATGTATTTTGATAATTTTAAAAAGTCTTCTAAGATATGTATCTATGTGAATATATAAATATGTATGCTGCAGTCATGAGCACAAGAAGTTCTGTATTGCTTTCTTAATTACTTTGGGATTTTGAACAATAATCTTTACAATTTTTTTTATTATTTTTTTTTAATTTTTGACTTTCCTCACCCAGAAAATAAGATGATGATGTTAGGCATATGATCTAAAGAATTATGGGGGCATTTGGAAGAGCTGTTTTTACCATATAAGACCTGTGATCTACAGTTCTAATCATGAAGGACATTTTCAAATTATAGAAGGCTTTAGGGGGAGATGAGAGGAATTGAAATAAAAATGAAGTTGCAGATATACAGTGCTTTACTTAGTATAGGTAATTTCACTGTGTGTTTGAATTATATTATAGTGTTCAAATCCAAATAGCATTTGTGAATGTTATCATGTATTAATTCACCTCATTGTTATTTGTGTAATTATATTTACTGGCTTTATAGTAAATTGCTTTTGGAGCAATCTAGTGATTAAAATATAGGTCCTTAAAACACTATTCAGTAAGTTTAGTAAATATTCTTGATGTGCTGACTTCAACTGATTAACTAGTCACTTGTATCACAGGATGAAGGACTTTTATTTGAAACTGCTTACAGAATACTCAGCTTGTGCTGTACTAACAGCTGACCCCTAAGAGACACCCACAGACATGTTTTATAAAGGCATGAATTGTGATGAAAGATCTTATAACACCTACTTATAAGTAGAGATATTTCTCTTGCTTTATTTTAAAAGTGCAATACACTGAACATTATAATTAGTGCTACAGTGCTCTTTCACTGCATGTTGTCATTTATAGAACACCAGGTGTGGCTGAGTTTTCTGTCTAATAGTCATACTGAATCCAGTGGAAACTCTGGAATTATGTAGCAGAGGAAAGAGGGACAGGGTAACTCTGAATCTTTGTAAGGAAGAATAAGGCACATCTGTATGGCTGTGGGTCCCAGCTGTAAACACCATGACTTGGTTTCAGGCTATTCTCACAAAAGATTGGACTTTTCTCTGGTTAGATTCCATGACAATGTGAAGTCCTGGTTTATTGACATGACCCCGGGAACCCCAGCCAAGAGCTGAAGGGGACATGCATGGACTTGGTCTTCTGAAGAATCTTGTACTCGAAGCAAGAAAGAAGAGTCTTTCAGGAGACCTGACACTGTACAGCGGTCAGAGTGACCAGGCTGGCTCAGTGCAATAACCTGCCTTGGCAGCCTTCCGCTTTGAGTGTCTCAAAGGCCACATCTGTATTAGCAAATGAAGCATACTTGAGAAGAGCTCTGGATACGGTGGCCAAGGGGAGGGTGACAGCCTGCCTCCCTGCAGCTAAATGTATCGGGTGGTGTCTCCTGGGAATGGCTCTGGGAAAGATCTGTCTCTTGAACCATGCTGAGGAACTATTTGGGAAATTGTTAGCTGACAAAGAAGTAGTATGCCAAGGGCCATTGTAGCAATTTAATAGTACATGGAAATGAGTTCCTGCAACTTGGAAAGGATCTTTAGCTGAGCTGACTAGCATAGGCACAGTCCACTTTCTTAGAAAAGGTGCTGCTTCCTAGGAGCTGCTAAGTAGAGAAAAGGAGGTGCTTTTGCTCAGTTTACAGCTCAAATACAAAGTAGATCATGGATATGTTTAATTAAGCTTTTGTAAACGTTGTTCATGGGGCCGTTTTCTGAGAATGTGATTCCCTTCTATTTCATGAGCAATGTAATCATACTCACTGAGCAGGGGATCCAAGCTAATAAATTCTGCTTATTAGGGGGAATGTCTGTGAAACATGGAGATGTTGATGTAAAGAGCCTTACTGAAATGTATTGGTCTGATGCTCATGGCAAAATTTTAGTCCCTCTGAAACCACTTTAACTCCAGTGGAAGTGGGGCGTGGCCCTGCCTCAACTTACTGTAATTAAACCTCTAATTTTCTGTTGAAAGAGATTAAAGACAAAGGTTTTTATGTAAAGATTTTTTTTTTTTGTAAATGTAGTTTACTGGTATAAGGGTTCTGCAATTTAATTTAAGCATGAACTACCTCAACCCTTTCTGAAACAGCAGCTTGTCTGCAGTTTAGCTCTGGGATCCCTGCAGACAAGGCTCCCAGGAGAAAAGGCCTGAAATATCTCGAGTAATGATTAAAAGCTTCAGTAATGTTCCATTAAACCTTGCTGCTTTTAGAATAAATGGACACTTCATTGCTATAAGACATTTTACCTGTAGACATTCATTTGGAGTCTCATGTTTTTAAATGACTTTGCCCCCATATTGCAGTCAAACCTCAAGATATTACAGGAAAAAAGGATTAAGGAGAATTACATTTAATGACTGGTAGATCAGTAATGATAAGCAGAATGATCTGAGCTCAAATTTTAATTTTGTGTGATGCTTGATGTGGTTTCAGGATGTTGTTTTTATTGCTGTTCACAGTACCAATTCATTAAAATAAGTAAATGTGGCCTGGAAACTAAAAAGATCCCACCTATGTGTTTCAGAGATGGTCAGATTAAAGTGTGTGGGTTTTTTAATAAGCTTAAATGGATATGTGCTAAGTTTTTAAATGGACACCTGAAACCACAAACTCTTTTTCTGCTTGTATGTTTTATAAGCAAACTAGAAATTAGAATAGATTTAAAGCTCTCAGATCTTTTGTTCTAACCTGATTTCTTTTAAATTATTATATGACTTTAATCTCATGAATAAATCTGCCTCAGTAACCCACAATTTCATCAATATTTGTGTTAATTCTTAGCACCGTGTACCTGTACAAAAGGGGGTGGGAGCTCTATTCTGCAAAATGTAAAAGTAGGTTGTTTTAGTGTTTTTAGTAGTGTGGAAAATAAGTAAGTTATTTCCACAAATACTGGAAAGTTCCACTTCAGCTGTTGCTCTGAAGTTTTGGGCTCATTGAGAAACAGGGGTGATTGAAATCACAGCAGGAGTTTTGCAGGAGGTTGAAGCATACACCTCTACTGCTGACCGTGTAGGCTCTCTTACAAGACCTATACATTCAAGCCACTTAGGGTATATTCAGGAGTAATTTTTCCCCTCTCTATGTTGCCATTTCCCCAGAGAGAAGTCAGGTTTTTTTTTAAAGTTTCATATGACTGCTTTTGGGAAATGTGGAATGTATTGTCCTTTCTGAAAACGTGGACTTTCTGTGACTGCTTTCATTTTCTTCATAAATTATGTCCAAAATGTTACCACATATTCCAAAAAACCCTCATCCTCATTGTGGCAGGTTTGTGTCCATCAACCATTGACTTGTGGTTCCAGTGGGAAGAAGAAGCTGCAGAAAGCAGGAGTCACAGTCAGAGAGGTGATCAGAGATGGTAAAGGTCAGTCCCATGACAGAGTCCAATTAGTTGTGAGGGCACCATCCATTTGCCTATTTGTAGTCGGGAATCAGTGCAGAGATTGGAGCCATGCTGTGGTATTCTCATGATGGCCTCAACTGGTAGGTAGTTGCACTTGCATCAGGTGGAGGTTTCTCTGGAAAACACGATTTCTCTCTTAACTTACGTATTGCAGTAACCGCACACAAGAATCAAATATGTGGCTATTCACAACAGTCAAACTTCTTCTAAAACTGACCAGCTAAGAGCTCTGGTCAGCCCACAAATGGGAAAGAGCCATGTGTTTAGATATCCAGTTACAAATGGACTTGAAAAGCTTTTAGGAGAAGTCCTTAATAGAAAGGGGCACTGTGCAGAAGATAGTTGGAACTGGGTGTTTTCCACTTTTTTTATTCCCTTTGCTGCTTCATCTGCTGACCCCTGCTAGGCACTGAGCAACCTGAGAGATGGCTCTGCTTTTATATGATAAGAAAGCTGCTGTCCACAGGTAGGTATGGACACTCAGTGATAAGAGAAAAAAGGTATTTTTGCTAGTTGAGAAGAACCTGCCCCCAGGTAAGTGATGAAAGTTCAGAGATGAATAAGTGATCTGATAAAATCTTAAAGTAATATCTGATGGACTCTGCCAGGGCTCTGTGGGTAGGTGCTGTATGTAACATTTTACACTCTACAGTCTTTTATTTTTAATTTTTATTTAGGCCGGGGATGTAAAATGGACTCACAGCAGACCTTTCCAAAGTCAGCCTTTCATTTGGCCTTTCATTTTGCTGTGATTTTCTTTTCTCCTAAAATTAAGACAAAATGTCGGAAGTGGAAATATTTATGAGAGCCATTTAGAAATATAAAAGAATTCAGCTGAAATGAATTGTGATTGAATAATCCTCACAATTGTTGCAATAGGGAAACTCAATATAGAGTTACCATGGAGACTGCTTCTTTGGCCACTGGTCTAACACATTAGAGCCTTTTAGTTCAGCAATATGCTATTTGCAGATGATGCCATACATGATATTAACAAGCGGTTTGCCCCCATTAACAGGAAAATATTTCTAAAATTACGGCACTTCTCATTAAAGCAGAGATATACAAAACTCCTTGAACTTATTTCAAAAATCACTGATGTGCATGATATCAGTTCATGAAAATACCATGTTTATATAGGAACAATGCTTATTTCATCAAACTTAGGCAGACATCCCTGTCAGTGCTATTGAAATGTGAGTTTGAATGGAGGCTATCAAGATGGAAGAGAAAACCCAACCTTTTCCAAGTGCACACTTTGCTCAGTAGTGGGGTGATCTGACCTTTTTTCCTGTTAACCTTTTTCAAAGTAATTCTTTTGAGGGCAGGGGAGTTTTGCACTGTACCATGAAAGTTCCATGGAGTAACTGTACCAAGGAGTTAAAATCTTTCCCCTCGAAAGATTCATATTTATTACTGTTTAATGAAATCTTGTTTTTATAAATGGCATGCTATATTTTTGCCATGTGTCCATCACACACAGCTCTGTAGAGTAGATTTAATGGATTAAATGGAAGCACACACTAAACAGAATGCAGAAACTCTGCAGAGGTAAACCACTTAATAGCATTGCCTGTAATGAATTTCCTAACTAACTGGCCCATTTCATAAGCTAATAACATGGACAGAGACTTAGCTATAAAGGTCCTTGATCAAGCAACGGACAGAAACAAAATGAGAGGCAAAGCTGTAGCTATCAAAACCCACTCTGGTTAGGCAAGAGCCTCAGGTGCTCCCTGTAAAGGCCTATTTGCTGGCTAAGTCAATACTTCGTTCCTGCAGGCCAGCTGGATTGGAATGCTAAAATACTGAGTTCCTCAGTCCGCCAGTGCTGTGTCAAATAGAGCCTGAATAACATTGGGATCCTATAATTTTGACAGAGGTTTAGCTTTCTGCAGAACATCAGTCAGGCACAGAGGTGACTGAGACAGGTCAGAGGCTGAATCAGGACACAATGTTGTCACACTATGTTACTCTTTCACTGCTATCTTGTACTGGTCATTTCTGCCAGAGTGCAACAGCATCCACACATCACATGTGGTTTGTAATTCTTTGTGTAACATCCACACTCATTTGTAATTTTTTAGGAAGAAAGGGTTATTCTCCTTGCAGGTCTCTGACTGTTAGTTCCTGTTGTGGTAGTTTTAGAAACATCCTGTGGTTCCTGATTTTGGGTTCAAGAGTTTGAGAAAGTATGTCAGTTATCAGTATGAAGTTCGTGTATATTCCAGTATCACAGATCTTGCTACTGTTACAGGACAAAATTCATAATGCAGTAAATGATCCAGCTATATGCTCTGGTTTATTGAGGTTGTGTTTGGCACAGGAGGGCCATGGCTTAAGGATGTATAGCAATGTCTTTGGAATTTTCCTTTGCAGAAAGACATCATCTTCCCTCTCTGGGAACGATGTGGATCGTCTCACCCCACTATGCAGAATGCTCTCTACAAGGCCCCATTTCAATTTCTATTTCCTGTATTTGTCTGCAGTTCTTTTAAACTCAGCAAAATATTCCTTTCAATTTGTCCTACTTTGCACTGATTAATAGAGCTAGTTCATTTGTCAGAGTATGTTATTTTGCTGGAGTGAAACAAGAATGGGAGTCTGAAACTCACTGCCTTGCATGAGGATTAACAAATTAATAGTGAGAGATACCTGTATTCAAACCTTTAGGTTCAGAGTAATGTGGTGTGCAAAATTCTAATACAAAATGAACATTACATCTAAGAATGATTTTTCAATAAATGGGAAAAATAAAATTTTTCCCCAAATTAATTTTTTTTTTACTATTCTCTGTCTTTGAAGAAAGGAAATCTTTCAAAATCTTTAAATGTGGGGGAAAAAAACCACAGTTCTTACATTTTCACATTCTAGTCAGCTCTAGTAATCAGACACGTTTTGCATTTTCATTCTGATTTTTATTTTCCCAGGTGCATGAACTTTCTTTGAAAGTCCCAGATATTTTCTTTTGTATTCCTTTAATAAAAACATAATTTATATCAGCAGGGCTATATTCCCAGTAAGCAAAATATGCTACTACTCTAGATTTTAAACGAGGCCTCAAAATGTGGAAAGCTATCACTTTTTTCAGCGAGTCCCACTCCTAAAAAATTTCCAGAAAAAATGATTCATTTTTGCTTTTGTGAGACACAAATAGCCAAGAAATAACACTTTTCCTTTGATTCTCTGTTTCTTATCTGAAATCTTCAATTCTAATAAAGGTGATAGACTCATACTCAGTAAAGATTACCACATTACATATAATTACTTAAAAAGAGATTACACTTTTTATTTTCTGACCTATATGTGACATGTCCCAAAGCCTGCTGTATCAGTAGCAGTACAAAGATTTTAGTAACATGGGAAGATAAATGAAGTTTGTGGTTGTAATTTGGCATGGATTGGGATGGAAAAAGTGCCTGAATGGTGGGTGGGCAAGATGAGAGTGAGTAGGACCAGAAGCAATGCACTGTTGGTCCTGGAGAAGGGTAGGAAGGCTCTGCCTGTACTGCAGCATCACCCCAGGCATTCCCAGAGCCTTGGGGTACGGGAGATTTTGTCTTATTGCTGAACACATGAAAACAGCAAAGGCAACTTCTGCTTCCCAGCACCACCCCAACTGACAGCTGAAAAAGAGGATGGGCTTCAAGACTGGTAATTAGCTCTGGCTGTTTTTTGTAGAACACTTACAGCTGCCAATATCTATGATAGCCAGGAGGGACATCCTTGGTATCTTAATCAAAGAGATGTAACATAAGCACCCAGCCCTCTAGATATTTGGGCCCAATCCTGCAAATTGCCGTGCACTTCCTTGGAAGCACTCAGCACTTCCCTGACAATTGGCACCAGCAACAGTCAGAGCAGATGGACCTCAGGTTCCCAAGAGACCTTAGGAGTCCCAGGAGGTGCTGAACAAGGGCTGGATGGCTATCTCTGTCTTCAGGCCCAAGGGAATATTGAACAGTTCAAACCACTGCAGGGAAGAATGAAACCTTAAGGTGGAATAGAAGAAATTATTCATCTGCCTAAGAAAAAAGACAGCCTTGAATGACTAAGAAGTGTGTGAGAGATATTAATAATCATATGACTGAACATAGTATCTAATACAATGCATAATTCATGAACTCACAGCAAAGAGTGATTCTCCTCTCCTTGAAAATTAATTAAGAAAGATGCCTGGTGATGCTGAGGATTTACCCAGGCCCATAATTCTGAAAAAGAATGAAAACATGTCTGTATTTGTATTCTACTAAAGCATTACAAAATTCTGATATAAAAAGCTATGAAACACAGTGTTTCAAATATCTATCAGTCGCCTATGGTATCATCAGAAAACTGGTTTCTAAAAAAAATAAGTTTCCAAAGAGTCTTTAATTATATAAACATGAAGAGAAATAATATAACCAGAAAGTAATATGGAAATCAGACAAGAAAATCCACCAAATTTTCATGAAATAAAGATTTTATTTTTCAAAGAGAGCTTCAGAGTTTCAGTTTCCTGTAAGGAATGGTTGGCCAGTACTGTGTTCCTTGCATTGAATTGCTTCAATTCCTCTTCCCTGAAGGACAGGAAGCTTATTTCCTTAACAGGTTATAAAACAATACTGGAAAATTTGCAATTATAATTAGTGGTGGCCGAGGCCAGCAATGCGAAAAGCTAAAGTTGTGAGGTGTAGAAGCATTTTGGAATTCACTAGCTCCATTTTTTTTCTCTCTTTTATTTTTTACTTCCATGTCAACACAAATTAATCTCAGAAAAGATGCTGAATAGAATATGTATTTCGGAAGCATAAGGGATAAACCCCCACCATTTTTCTTATTGGCTCAAACATTTTTTCTGTGCTGAATTTCAGCATAATGCATCAACTATTGCACCAACTACCTCAGGCAGGGTGTTTCTAGTTGGACCCTGCTGGCAGTGCAGTAGTCACCAGCTGTAGGATGATGGTCTGAAAGGTGCCTTTAAAAGCTTATATAAAGCTGATAAAGTGGCTGTGTATGGGAAGTCCTTCCAGAGGCAGTGAAATGTCTCCTTACAGCTCTGGAGGCACACATTAAATGGCAAGAAAGCTTTCATGTAATTAGCTCTTTTCTCACCAGTTAGCATCATAAGGGACAGGAGATTAAATACAACGTGTTCTTCAGGTAAGAGAGAGGAACACTTCACTTGCATGAAAATAAAATTTCCCAGGGATTTTTTTTTTTGCTAATATTTGTTGTATGTAAGCTTGTTTATGTTAGTTTAGCATGTGTGCTACTATTATTTCACAATAATAGTGGAGACTTGGTTACAGCACTCACCCAATTTATTTCATATGGTACTAGATTAAATAACTGCTTCATTAAGAAGCAACGGATGAAGGTTCTCTTATCAATATCATGCAGATACTTAGGTTCATATAGATAATATTCACAGAAGCATTGTATACGTGTTAAAAGGCAGGTGTTTTCCTTCAAATTTATGGTTAATGAGAGACCTCAAACATATGATGTTTGCCTTGCTAACCATTGTTTGTCAAGAAAGAAAATTTTTCTAAACATTCACACATGCTCTAGCCTAGCTGTGTGAATATACAGCGGTCAAGACTGTTGTCTTAACAAAAGAGCACATCTCTTGTGGAGTGCAAAGACCAGCTCTAGTATTGTATTTCCTTCTGATAATGGTAATTACTTTGCTTTGTCTGCCTTGCATTGCTTTTTATGAATTTAGCTAGATGAAAGCCTCCAGCCAGTACTGATAGTCAGCTTTCCCTTGGCTCTCTGCCAGCAACCTATAATTAAAGTGTTTTCTTGAGAGAGGACCACTGTATAGTACCTACTGTGCATTATGTCCTTGGATCTTGACTGAAGCAATTGGGAAAAAAAAATCTCCAATTTATATCATGGCATATTTCCATGGCACACAGAAAATAAGGAAGTGATTGGTGACAGTCACCATGGCTTCACTGAGGGCAAATTGTGCCTGACAATGTTGGTAGCCTTCTAATATGAGGTTAGTGTTGCTGGATAAGAGAAAAGAAACTGATGTTCTACATGGACTTGTATAATGCATTTGACAGTGTTATGCAAGTCTCTAAACCAGAGAGACATGAATTTGATGTGTGGATCACTTACTGGATAAGGAATTGGCTGGGTGGAATTGGCTTAAAAGAGCTGTGGTCAACATCTTACTGTCCAAGTAGAGACAAGGGACAAGTGGCATTCCTCTGGGTTCAGTATCAGGACTGACATTTTTTGACATCTTTGTCATGACATGGACAGTGGCATTGAGTGGACCCTCAGCCAGTTTGCTGATGATACCAAGCCGGGTGGTGTGGTCAACATGCTGAAGGGGAGGGATGCCATCCAGAGGGATCCTGATGGGCTTGAATGGTGGGCCTCTGTGAATCTCATGAAATTCAATAGGGCAAAGTGCAGGGTCCTGGTTGTGGGTTGAGGCAGTCCTGAGCACAAAGACAGTCTGGGTGGAGAATGCACTGAGAGCAACCCTGAGGAGAAGGACTCAGGAAGTGAAACTGTATTTCATGCGAATGTACAAATCATAGAATCACAGAATCATGGAGTGACCTAAATAAAATTGAGATAATAAAATATAGTGAATTAAGCTAACTAGAATGAAGGCACTGGTTCCAGAGTATTAGTGTTTAGGGATAAAATTATCAGGAATGTCTACTGAACTTTAAGCACACACTCAACAATACTCTGTTAAGTTTTCTGGAATAGAGAAGACTTCTAAGGTCACGTCTTGTTCACTATGGTAATTAATATTGCTGACCAAAAGGATTTCATAGTGGCTTCAGTCAGTGACCTTTGAGAAGCTACTGTGTATAGTGCCATCAGGCAAATGGAATGGCTTTTTGTTTATTGAGAGGTGAATTAGAAGAAACCATCATCAGAAGCCCAGGCCGTCATGGTAAAGCTGGAACGATTTCCGTGGCTGACAATTGCTGTGTGCAGGTTTTTGCTGACCTCTGTCTTCTGACTAAATGAGATAATACCTGGAAGTCAAGATCTAACCAATAGAAAACATTATTTGCTCATAGCTAGAAGAAAAATAGGGCTTCTCAGGTACATGGGTTAAAAAAATAAAGTGTAATGACTATGAATAAAAAAGTTGTCTTTTACATTACCAGTCTTACTGTCGGTATTTTTAATTTTGCATATGTGGAACAATAATGTTTGTACAGTTTAAAGGTAAGTGAATTGTTTTACACTACTTGCACCAAAGACATACCTGGATCATTTATAACAACAATCCAGTTAGGATCACTACTTGAAAATTTTGCAGCAAATCCTGATCAGTCCTTAAATTGCTGGGGTCAAGGACCAAAAATACAGGTAGAATATTTCTCTACACTTGGTATGCCTCATTAAAGATGCTGCTATAATTAACTGCTACTGAAGCAGAAACTACTAAGTATTCCTGATTTAGTTATTTTCCTAATGGAAGCTGGGAAATTTGATGAAGACTCTGTTTAAAGCCTTAATAATTTTTGCTGTTGTTTGTTTTTTCTTTAAAGAAAGAAACTTAAAAGCAAATCTATCAAGTTTCAGGATCTGTGATTTAGATTTATGTTTGTGTTATGTCAGCCAAACATTTATAGTAAAACAGGTTAAACACCTTGTTCTTGGTGGCTTCCTAGTGTTCTTCATATCAAAGGCACTTGCAGAAGTAAGAAGTCAGAATGATCTTCAGGAACTGTAAGGAAACAAATTACTTTTTCAATGGGCAGAAGCATTCAGAAACTTTCTAAACATTTTCTCAAGTGAGCAAGGTTTTGAAAAAAGCATATTTTGATAAAGTTCTTGGAAAAAAATCTGGCTCAATTTGGGTTACCAAAGTCCAGCTTTTTATATGGAATTTAAAAACTGTTCCTTGCAATGTTATTATTGAAATGAACCTCCTATGTAAATGACCACCTATGTAAAGTTTATACATTTAATTGTTTGCGAATTGCTTAATATATACATAGAGACTGTGCTGTGAATACTGTTCTTGTCCTTTATTATTGTGTTGCATGAAAATTCCAAGTGATGCTGACATATGAATGTGAAAACTCTGAGGATCTTTTATTCATATGGAAGCTGCTTTAAGAACTGATTATTCTCTGGAGTAAATCAGGATTTCAAGTGTCATTGTGCTGGAAATGTCTATTTATATATAGAATCTGCCAACATCCTTTTGCGTTCCAGCAGCAATGCCAAATAATCATAAATAACAGCAGAACTTTTCAGTTGTAAAAAAAAAAAAAAAAAAAAAAGGTATCAGAGAAATTAGCTTAAGACCTATGTAAATAATATCTCACGTATAATCCTCAGTAGGATGTTGTGCATTCCAGATTATGTAGTGATCTAAGGAATTGCTAGGTCCAATAGTCTGGTTACTCTGCCCAGAAGAAAAATGGATCCAGGAAACTAGAATCTTGGAAGCAAAGCAGGAAAAGAAAGACATTTTGGAGTCTGTTTAAAAAACCCCCAACACAAAAAACTGCAGTTGTTTATACAATTTAGAGTACATTGTGAACTTATTCCTTCCATGTACCCAAACATATGGTAGATAACTTTTGCATACAGCTAGAATGTATGGATACATGAGGCCTCTAAGATCAGTAAATTTAGTTTTACAGCAGAGGTTTTCCTGGAGATCTTCCCCTTTGCCAAGTACAGATTCTGCAAGGCCAGCCTGTTCAATACACTACAGGCAGAAGAGTTCACTGTCTTAACTTCTAACATACTGTCCAAAACACAGTAGACTTCTGCCAGACACAATCAGGTCTGAAATAACTTTGCTCCACAGGCAGGAGTGGGGGACTCCTGGCTGGTTTCTTTAAGCATGGCTATTCGTCTTACCAAGTGGTCATCTTTATTATTGCTACAATGGGAGAAAAGAGCAGAGGTTTTCTCCCTCAGCTGTGGATGAGTGTTTTAGGTCTGGGGGATCTCTCCCACCTTTTTGAAGACTGAAAGATAGTCCCTTTCCTGCTGGCTGAGCTACTACAGTTCAAAAGAGAGCGAAACATTTTGAAGTCCAGTGTGTTTCCAAGTTTGGATGCAGTGCCTGAATTTAAAACTGGGGCTAGGCAGAGACCTTCCCTGAAAGCATGATTCCTCTTTGCCCTTTTTTTACAAGCAAGTATTCACAAGTGTATAATCTCATCAGTTTTTTTTTTTTTATAATAAATAACTTTAATTATTTTGTATTTTAACCAGCTGCTTATAAATTTCTGTTGTGGTTATCAATTTTAGACTTCTGTATCATAGTAACATAGTTAGAGGACATTTCAGACAGATTTTGTGTGTTCTTTTTCCAGCTAATCACTACCTGGGCCCATTGCTTATTCATTTGTTTCCCCTGTGTTTGTTTTACAGTTCATTTAACTGATTTTTTTTTCCTATTGTCCACAATCAGATGCAGTTTTTCAGCTTAAATAGGTTTTGCCCTCAGAAAAACAAATCCAAATAATTTCCTGGCAATCAGACATCCATACAAAGGTTTCTTTAATCCAGAGATATTAATGATATGCAAGTTTGGAAGTTCAAGATTCCCTCTGGAGTTAGTTTATTATTTCAAAATTTTTCTAACTTCATATTACCGATCCACTGAAATTCGAAAGTGAAGTTTGTAAGTTCTTTAATTGTAGAGTCAAATGAAAGTGGTACAGGAATGAGGTAATATTTGCAAAATGTAATTTTGATTGAGTTCCAAGGAGAACATCTTGTTGTGCTACAGATGTGCCTTAATACTAATTGATTATTGCTTTAGCAGAAGAGCTATTTAGAAGTCTTCCAAGATACAAAACTGACACTGCAACAGAAATTGTATGGCGGCAAGTTATACTGTGTTTTCTCTTCTTTCATCTTGCTAAAATTAAATATGGCCAGAAGGAGTGATACAGCTTCACTGAATCTTATGCTAATGCTTTCCCAGAAAATGTTTTCTTTTCTCCCTAAATTATTCATTGAGCTATTAGAGGTCTGAAATAAAACTTTAATTAGTTGTTAGAGGCTTCACAAAGTATGACCTGCTGGAACGTATGAATGGAGTTGAAAGAGAGCCATCTGACTACAGAACTGCAGCCAGTGGAACAAGACATGGGCAGAAACTTAACATCTGTTGCAGATTTCTAGTGTTTTGGGCAAAGTGATTTTTAGCTGAAAGTTGATTGATGGTTTTTAGTTGACTGCATTATGAAGTACAACAGAATATATAAAATACTGTCTTAAATCATGTGTGCTGTCATTTTCAATTGGTAATTTCACATTGGAATGTCCTTGCCTGTCCAAAACCTAAAGTTCATCAGTCTAAAGGCATATATCATGTAAAACAGTGCCCAGTGAGATTGTTTTTTTCAGATGCTTTCTACTCTATATTCTATAGCTTTTTTCTTGAGATAGAGAGAGAAAAATGGGCTGGAGTTTTGAAAGCAACAGAAGGAACTTATGTACCTACCTGTCACTAAAACCCATTCCTGTAATATACTTGAAATAGAAAAAAAAATTCCTATCTTAGGTGAATTCAGATGATAGTGGGGCTCAATAATTCAATGATCTGTCCTCTTGGCTGTCTGCTTAGTCAGAAACATCTCTTTACCCTGTTCTATTTAAGTATGTCATAGTTGTGCACCCATTTTAGACTGCAGCATTGCTCTTGTGATTCATTTCAAGATAAAAGCTTGGACTAAATTGTCAGTATAATTGTTTCAGGAAAAGTGACTTTCAGCAGATGGGAAAATAACAGTATTAGCAATTATCATTATTTTATTGCAGGATTTGCAGAGTTTGGGAAGGTTTAATTAATGATTCTGGAGCCAGATATATTGTCATATCTGAAACATCCACCATGTTATTTTCTTCATTGGGACTTAATCTTTCCTCATGTAGTACAGGGA
>NW_020955505.1:2070684-2113003 GCF_003031625.1 Empidonax traillii
ATGAAACTTCAAGAGCAGTAAGAGGGGGGAAAAGTCAAATGAAACAGGAAGACTCAAGCGAAAGGAAGAATAGGAATCAAATCATGGTAGCACCAGAGTGTTCAGTAAAAAACAGTTTGCCACAGCACTAGGACTGGCTGAATAGCAGGCTTCACAGTTCACAGATTTTTAGATTTTTTTTTTCCTTTTAATTTGGCTTAGTTTCAAACTGGAACAAATCCATTTTTTTAAGAGAAATTTCTTCAGAAAAAAAATTCCAGGAAAATGTTTTGGAAACACTGACATACTGTGTTTCCAAAACCACACATTTCCCCCTGACCCTACAGCTGCTAAATGGAACTGGCATTCACAGAGCAGCTCCATGGGAAGGCGAGGTCTGTGGCTTGGCTTTCTGTTTTTGGGTCAGCCATCATGGGCAGGCAACAAATAATGGGTTTAAACTGAACATGAGATGCTTTTTAAAATTCTTATATATATTTCAAACGTGTTTATATATATATATATATATATATATGTAAATTTATCTATTTTTCTGGAACAGTTTGTCCATAAGTAATTGTGGAAGTGCTTGTAGAGGGTTTATATATGGGTTTTGACCTTTGCACATCCCTACACAGCAATTAAAAGAACAATAACAGCTGACTTGCATTTCTTCTTTTGCTTTTCAAAATCCTTTTTAAAAGAAATCCATAGGTGATCAAATATTTTCAATGCAAAGACTAACAGAACTGAGGTAAATAGATGAAGATCTGCACTCTCTTCCATTCATATGTATTGTGATTATCTGAATACCTGTGATATGTCAATGTATTCTAGAAAGGTAATGGTTAATGTTTTTGGTAATGCTCCCTGTATCCTAATTTTTTTTGCAATCTTTCTCTAAACACTTCCTTTTCCAAATAGTCTGGCTTCTTCAACTCTGTGTATGATTATACTTTAAAGATCCAAGAATAGAAACAAAAGCCTTTTTCTTTCTTTTCTGTGGCATAGCAACATACTTTGAATTTTGAAATGTTAAGCTTCCAATGCTCACATTTTTGTGATCTGCTTCTATAGAAACAAAACCCCGAAAACCAAAAAATGAATCTTGCGAAAACATGGCTAGTTTAAAATGACAAATAAATTGCAATCTGTTGGTGGATATCAGCATGCAGCAGAAGTATGAATAGCTCATGCCATTTACAATGACTCATTCACTCAAACTAACTGTGGGGGAAAAAAGAGTGAAAGATATGAAAGAATAGAGTGGGGAAACCACAGAAACTAGACAAAATACAGAAGGCCGAGTTTTTTTTCTAGATACAAAATAAATTTTTGTATATATATAATATTATTTATATATTATTTATATTATTTATATAAATAAATAATATTTATTGGCATGTATACTTTTGATTAAAAATTTTACTGTGATTTGCTATCTGAAAAACTATCTGAACGTCTTTTACTTAAGCTAGCAAAGATCTTGTTGTACACAAAATTTGTAGTTCTTAGCTGATCAGTGTTTCCAAAACATTTCCTAATACTTTTGCATTATGTTCAGAGTGTTCATTTTTGTGATTTGAAGTCTGAACTCTTAAAATTATTGGGAATTAAAAGAAGGTAAAATTCTGATACAAAATCTTTAGGAAAGATTTCCCAGCTTTGTTGCTGTTTCGCACAATTAATAAGTATTTAGTACTATGAGTATTTAATTGATTAGATTAGGTAACTGAAATAAGTTAAATATCAGCTTTTTCAGTGAGTTAGCTGTAACATGCAGTCTTGATAATGACTGAAATATGTCTCCCTTGACCAGTGATGTGTTTGCTGGCAGTGGAGGCCCAAATGCAAATGAAAGGTGCTTCACAGTTCTCTCTGAAATGGGCCAAAATGTTTTTGTAATCAAAATATTATGACATGAACATATTCCAGTATTCCAATTACTACTTTATATTTGAAGACACAGCCAAATTAAAATTTTGGATGTTTTCATTTAGATATTTAGGGATGTCTTTATGTTTAGGAGGAGAACTTATTTTAATAGAAATTTTCTAGATTTAAAACATTTCTGCAGACAAATTTCTGAGGTGAACAAGTATGCAGTTATGCATAGGATTTGTTCTCTTGTTTTAGAAATTTGTGAACAGTAATTTTAAGAATATTTTTACATATATATATATATAAAATAATTTGCTTTTACAGTTTGAATAAGTTTGGCTTACTGCTTGAAATTTGAGCTGTGTTCCTTCATTACAGAACTGGTTATGACAGTCACAATTTATTTCCTTAGATTTCTGGTGAGATAGATGGCAATCATATAATCCAGTTTATGCTGAGTAAGTTTGTAGGAAAAAAATGGTAAATTCATCTTACATGTGTACTTTAATGCATTAAATGAAAATTCACTTTTCTTGAGCATTCATACTGAGAATTCATGAAAATGTTTGAAAGCAACCCCATAAGAAATTGAAATGCATTTGAGAAAAATAATCTACAATTTCAAGTAAAAGATTTCTTTGCTTTTAGCAGCAAGTCAGTAGCATAATTGGGAGCAGAATTCTGGTGATTTACCATGTTTCTCCTAAGATTAAAAGTTAAAATGAATAGCTAACGCCAGTCACCAAATACAATTGTATTAGAACAACTTCAATGAGCAGACTCAAGAGTTCTCATATTTCTGTCTATCTATAAAAATGTGTAAATATATATCAAGGAACTGAATATAGATTAGTTTTCAGGGTTTGATTCCACTTTTAACTTGCTATAATATTCACTTTAAAACAGATGAATCTTCTCTGTTCAGTTTTAAGGTTTACAAATTCTTAGAATCGTACAATGGTTTAGGTTGGAAGAGACCTTAAAGATCTGGACTGGACCTAGTTCCAGTTCTCCTGCTGTGAGCAGGGACACCTTTCACCAGAGCAGGTTGCTCAGAGTTTCATTCCAATCTCAACACTTCCAGGGATGGGGTTTCTACAACTTCTTTGTGCAAACCTGTTCCAGTGCCCCACCATCCTCACAGTAATGAATTTCTACCTATTATCTAACCTAAACCTACTCTCTTTCAGTTTGAAGCCATTCCCCCTTGTCCTGTCACTGCATGCTCTTGTAGGTGCTCCTCTACAACCCACTTGCCTCTATATTGTGAGAAACTTCATACATTTTCAGCAGTTGGCCCTTTGCAGTTTTGCTTACTGAAATATAAAACTGAACAGTTAGTCTTGCACAAATATTTGCAGATAATAGAATTGGCATATAATTTGATACTTTTCTCAATTTAAAGGAAAACACTTGGTGAACTCTGGGTATATTAATTGTGAGTAACCTGGCAGTGTTCCCATTTTTTAAGGTGTCATTTTACAGTTGCATTGTAATATAATCTTATCCGAACCCCGTACAATCTGTTCCAAGGCTAGGGAGATTAAAGAACAGAAAAAAGAAAGGGACAAATGTGTTTTCAATCAATAGCTAATATGCAAGAGAGATTATTTTAGTTTTAAATGTGTGTTGTTATATTTGGAAATACTTAGCTTAAAGTGAAATGTTAGAGTGTAAGAACGTGCAAAAATATCTCATTACATTAAATAGAAATCCTGTTCAAAACCCTAACTTTCAGTGCTTGCCTTTTCTGTTGTTGCACTCATTTTGCTCTGAAAAGTCTCTTGGTTGTACCTGTTGTAATAAGCTGGATTTCTGAGAATGCATTCAGGGAATTATATTTGGGTTGTTTCATCCTAATATCCTCAAATACTATGTAGTATAATAAACAGCAATGTGATTAGAAGATGGTTGTAGAGGTTGTGCTGTACTGCAGTTTGATGGTCGTCTTACTGCTGTCTCTTTCATCAGCCATTAAAACCAAGGGAGAGCCTTCAACTGAACCAGAATCAGTTTCCCTACTGAAAGAACACTTCCTCATTGCCACTAAAATTTGTGAAAAGACAAAGCACATAGATACAGTGTGCATCTTCGACTGTATTTACTGGCTGTAAGTGTTGGTTGAAATTATGGGATAATTAATGGACAAAAACCTTCTTAGTTCTTTGGTTCAGCTTTCTTAGTTTGAGTTTTTAGGATGCCTTGCCTAGATGTTTACATATTTTAAAATATTTGATTTTCTTTTACGTGCACTCTTAACTTAGAATTTCCTAGTATCAGCAAATAAACATGGGAAGCAATCTTCCATATTATACAGATGGAAACATCAAGTTGCATCTCAAGTTTTGTACTGTTTGGGCCTCAGAATAGTAACACCTCTTAAAATCAATATTGACTTGGTAATATTAATTAAAAATTATTCTGTTAATGCTATTTTGAATTTTTGTTTTTCACACAACTTTACAGTACTAGTTCTAGTGCACCTATAACATATTGTGTTAAAACAAATATGAAGTGCTAACCTTCCTTTCCCTTCTCAGCTACTCCCAAGTCTTCAGGTAGCTAGTAGCTAGTTTCTAGGTTACCAGTGAACCAGATGGTACACAAGGAAAAAAAAAAAAGAGGAAACCATGATTTTTTTTCTGCACTTATTTGATTATGCTTTCATATTGTTCATTGGATAAGTTCACTTGTGCTAAAAACACATTTTGTTCCAGGAAAAAGTTGCTGCTTTTCAAAATGTGACTAAAATAATTATAAGAGTTTTGAGATGTAAGTTCCTACTGTTAAAGTATGCTGTCCTGCAATATAACAATATTTAATACATGCAACTGTGTGATTATGCATAATAACTAGTGATCATTGTGTATGTTGATAGGAAGGATAAGGAGGGGTGTCGTGTATTTAGCTGGTCCTCTGCACCTACAGAAAGCAGACAACTCTTCTCACAGTGGAAGAAACAAGATAATGACAGCATGATATTAAATGCAAATATTATTATTTTTGCAATAAAATACTAGGAAGAAATCTATCAATTAAGGTCTGTTATTGTGAACAGCAAAATTATGTTGTGTGTCAGCTTATTAAAGAAAAATAAAAGACTAGTGGAATGAAATCCTTAATTCTCTGTTTACCACATAGCTGCTAAATCCATTATTACTACTTTGAAGAAGATTTATATTGGCTATTTAAGCTTCTGCTTGGGATAAATTCTCCCTATACATATTAAACTCTACTTTATTTCTGAAGTAAATAATGAAATCACTAGCCTGTGTGATCTGATATTTTAGACTAAAAGAAAAAACAAGCTGCTGTGAAAACATAATTGTACTAATGCTAGGACTCTCAGCAGGCCTTATTAGCTCAGGCATACTCCTGCATTAATGTAGCTAAATGGCTTTTGGACAGGCAGTGGCTTGCTTCCAGACGATTTGGAGTGTGGGTGTGGGGTCAGCCCACGGCTTTCCACATCCAACAGCATAAGCACACACTGAGCTGATCGGTTATTTATAAAAAGCAACTTAATGTGTTTGGGAAAGATTACATTCTGCTGAAATATTTGTGCTAGCATAGGGACGTGGATACCTGCCATCTGGGGCTGATGAAAGCTGGTAAAGACTACTCCTGGAGATAAAACCCAATGCTTTCAGAAAAGGTAGCACCCCATAGTGCTGAAGCTGTCAAAAACCCAGTAAGTGTTATCATGTTTTCTCCATGACTTTCTGCAATAAAGGTCTTTGGAAGAAGAGCAGTTGGAAACTACTTTCTCTCACTAACAAGATTTATCAGCTCTTTTGATTATTAAGAGTATTGTGTCACATCCTTTGTATTCTCAGCCTTGGACCAGGATCTCAAGCAGAAATGATTCAACAGTGCTGGTGGGTAGTTTTCTTATGGTATCTTAGAAGCCACTTCTGTTGGTTTCACAAATAGAGATGTCATGTAATACTAATGTACAGCAGATACAAATATGAGGTGGAGATAGCCAGTGTTCCTAGTTATACTTCAGTCAATCATGATGGCTAATCTTTCCTATTCCAGGGAATCATCTCCCCAGGATGTGTTAAGTACTCTTCAGTAGTTAGTTTGGGTTCCTTGTGTACCAAACTTTTTCAAAAAAGGAAAATGGAGTCTACTCCGTAGCACTGGCAATGGACAGTGCTAGCAAGTATTTGTAGTGGTTGGTACCAGCACTGTCACCCAGCAGCCACAGTAGCTATCTAAAGAGAGTCTTTCATTTTGGCGTAGTACAGATAAGAAGGCAATGAATTTAAATGCACAGGTTAAAGACATGCTTTGAAAGTACAGTCAGATGAAATTGGCTCTAGACAAATACTGACACTGTAAGGTTCAGAGCAGAGCAGAGGGTCTTACCATAGTTACTGTTTAACTTTTAGTCTGCTGAATGTATACCAATAAGCACATCAATAAGATAGTTTCTTGTTTGCTGTTTAGCTCTTGGAACATTCATGCAAATCCCGAATTCTCCCACTGCAGCCAGCTACACTGCATTGGATTTAAGTCAGTAACTACATGCAGAGCCTCAACAATGCAATCCTAACTCATTGTCACAGTTGGCATGGCTAAGATAGGGGGAGAGACACAATACAGAAATGTTTCTATTGAACAGTCCATCTGCTTCTAATAAAGATTATATTAACAATAGGTAAATACAGTAGAATCAAGAGGGAGAACACAACTTGTTCGTATCACACTAGAAGAACATTACCAAATACTTAGCATTAATGTGCAATAATCTCATTCACAAACTGACAATTCCAATCAGCGTTGTAGAAGTATATAATTAAAGCATCAGTGTAATTAAGATCAAAGCTTTCTCACAGCCCATATTACAAACAAATGGCTATACATTTGAATAACGTGCTCATTGTGAAATTGGCCATTAATCAGGTCGTAATCAGCATTATGGCCAATCATAAAAGAAGTGGTTTATCTGATTTAAGAATAAGATAGTGCCCTTCAGCTCATATACAGTCCAAGTCATATGTGTGCATGTGTATTTTATCTTGGAATCCTTTCCTGATTTCCTCTGTTTACGATTTTGTAAGTCTTGTGTGAAGTTGAGGTACATGTCAGAATGAGTAAATGGAAGTGAAAAAGAAGTCAGTCACTATAAATTAATCACAATGAAGAATATGTAAAGAAGTACAAAAGAAGGCTACTGATATTGCTTATTTCTTTCCCTTCAGGAAAGCCATTTTTAACTGTGCAGATTTCCATTAGTGTAAATAGAGTTATCTGTGACACCAATTTCAAGCTTACTGTTAACAGAATATTTTCATAAATGTCTTGAGAGACATAAGTGTCAGAGATGACTTCTAAGGCTGTATTACTCCTAAGAGGAGCATGGGCACACTTGTCTACTTTTCCTTGGCATTACCTTCAGGAGTTTTGTGGTGAGTTGCATTAGTTTTTTGCTCTGACTGGAAACTGATCTTAGCAGCAAACTGTTTCCATTTGGACAAATCAGCTGAACTGGTTCACGCCAAAAACATTGCAGCCCAAACAAAGCAGCCGGGCAGGGAGGTAAGATGGGGCCAGAGGTTTAGAGCAGGCTAAGCAAACCTTGAAACTCACTTTGAAGGTGGTCATTCTGTCTTGCACCAAAGCATCAGAGAACAGTATGTTTTGCATGGAAAAAACTCCAGTTAGTTTCTCTGAGAGCTTTCAGTTACTAGTATAAAGAAAGACTGTAAGGCTTGCAACTCCAAATCCTAATTTATTACAAATAGAAAAAATATTACTATGTAATAATTATAATGATGACAGAATTTGACTGCTTATTTATAACTAACAACCTAAAGACTTGTTAACAATCTTGAAACTGAACCTCTTAGTTTCAAACTGTGAATTAATGCTCCTTCATATTTATATATTAATAGTATTGTTGTTATACCTGGGATAATGAAAATAAGTAAATGAAATTCATATTGTAAAACAAAGATATGTGTCTAATAGACACACTTGTTACAGCTCTAAGAGACTTTATTAGTCATATAAATCTTTCTTCCAAGTCTGAATTTGAAGCAAAACCTTTCAAGCTGAATTTAGTTGGAGAATAATTGCATTTAATTTAAAGTAATTCCACAAAATAATTAGACTATCTGAGAGAAAAGGCGATTGGGTTGGTACCTGTGAAACAAAGGATAGTATTTTCAAGCAGAAAAGTGATAAGACTATTGGTTAGAATAGGACAATAACCTAATTGGTTAAGGTGATTGTTATGTTGGAGCAATCATGAGGTCCTAGAAAACTCATTTCCTGGGAAAATCATGGAGCTGCTGGAATTCAGTCCTGAGCACATGAAGGGCAAAAGACATAGTCAAGAAACTCAACACAGATTTTCCAGGGCATATTATGCTTGACCAAGATGATTGCCTTCTTTAGTGATGTGCCTGATTCTGCGCATGAGAGGAGAGTGGTGAATAGGATATATCTTGACTTTCATGACATTTTGGGCACCATCTCCCACAGCATTTTTCTTTATGAGCTGAGGAAGTGTGATCTGGATGATGGGACTCTTCGAAGAATATTGGTTGGACCAACAAGATTGAAGGGCAATAATGCAGAGTTTGAGATCTGACTAGTGGTCAGTAATGATTGTAATACCCTGGGCATGATATTGGACTGATATTGTTCAGTGGCATTCAGCAGTGTGATGAATGGTGACACAGAGTGTATCCTCAGCACATCAGTAATGGGAAAGCAGCTGACTGAGAGTAGCAACACCTTAGTCTGGAGACACTTGAATAAATCTGAGGATTGTGCCTGTAGAGAACTTGTAAGGTTCAACATGGAAAAGTGAAAAGTTCTTTTTTACTGGCAGAATTAACTTGTGAAGACTGGGAAGTGACTGGCTGAGAGATCTGCAGAATAGGCTGGGATGTAACAGGTCATGGGAGGCTGTGCTAGCCAACAGCACGTTCTCACAGGGAATAAATTGTGCAGTGTTCTGGGCTGAATTTTGAGGAGATGGGCCACTTAGGAAAAATTCTTCCCATTTGGAGCCCTGACATTCAAAACATACATAAAAAATGGGAGAGGATCCAACTGCTGGGCTAGCAAGATGCTCCGGTACCTGCAAAATACCTCTGGAGAGAAGCTGAAGGACCTGGGTTTATTACTCTGGTGTAAAGAAGACTAAGGGCCAGTCTAATATCTGCTTACAGCTAATTCAAGGGTAGCTATGAAGATGATAGGACCAGGTTCTTAGTAGTACAGACTATGTAGAAAGGGCAATGGCCACATATATCTCAGACATAATGAAGAACATTTTCAGTAGCAGGAAGATGAAGATTGGAACAAGTTTTCCTAAGCAGTTATGGGATCTCCATCTCTGGATATATTTGAGGTTTGGCTGTGCCAACCTTGGCCTACCTGATCAAGTGCTGGTTTTAATTCTGTTTGGAACAGGATGTTGTACTAGATGATAATCAGAGTCCCTGCCTGCCAACACAATTGTGTGCTTCTCAGCTTTGAAGAATGATACTTCCATTTCAGACTTAAAGAAGGAATGAATGGCCAGTCTTCGTGAACGAAGAACCGGGGAAGGTCTTTCCACCTTCCAGCCTGCGCATTGGATTTTTTAGGTGAGACACAGTGTGCGCGGAACTGAGCCCACCCTTTAATCCTGAGATTCATCTGCCGGGGCCAAGCGAGCTTGGACGGTGGCAGCGAGGTCCTCAGGACGTAGATGGATTGCCTTACAGGGCTAACGAGCTCCATCTGCCTGGGGAGGGGCCCCGACCGAGACTCGAACCCGGGTCTCTGCAGTGACAGTGCAGCGCCTTTCCCCTAGACCACCAGGGGTTCCCCTTAAAGAAGTAACTGTGAGCTGTAAAGCTGTGCTTCTTAACCAATCAGGTGAGCAGACATAACATACCCTTTGCACAGTTTTTCCTTTACTGATAAAGCTTAGCTTGTGCCTGCTATCATCAGTATCCTGTAACACTGAAACGCTCTTCCAACAGTTTTATTTTGCTTTATTTTGGGGCTCAAGTCAGTCAAACCATTGTAAATAGGTATGAAACTCCAGTGATTTCCTTTGGTGGTTTATTCAGCTATTTTTAGTTTATAGTGCTGTATGATAACTGCAGAGATTTGCCCCAGGTTGATGAGAGCTCAGTGAATATAAAATCAGTACTAATGTGTTAACATAAATGATTATGGGGCTGCATAGACTTTATGATCATGCTTTCTATGACATAGGATTATATGGTTATCACTGAAGTTAGAATTCAAGGGTTTTTCCTTTTATACTCTTGCAATAAAGACCCACTACTTGGAAGGTGATTGTATTTTAGGAATGCTGGTGGAAACACTTTCCATGCGTAAGAAATATATATATTTCTTCTTAAATTCTGATTATCCACACATATTTAGAACTCTTGTTTGCAAGAGAAGAGATGGACCCCGTCTGTGCTCCTACCCTTCTGAATACCTGTTCTAAGTAATTACTTTTTTTTTTTAGAGACTGTATGTGATACACTGCTGGCTATTGGAAACGACTCAGAAAGTGCATCCCCATATCTGACTTGACCACGCTGGTCCTCATGAAGTGAGATGATCATTTTGAGGAACTTGGGAGGACATCCTTAATGTTCTAAAATCTGCCACAGACCTTTTCTGCTCACAGTATCGAAAGCCTTGGTGAGATCAACAAAGGTAACATAGAGTCCTTTGTTCTGTTCCCGACACTTCTCTTGCAGTTGTCTGAGAACAAATACCACGTCTGTGGTACCTCTGTTGGCTCGGAAACCACATTGGCTTTCAGGTAGAAGATCTTCTGCTAGAGTGGGTATTAATCTGTTCAAAAGAATTCTTGCAAGGATTTTACCAGCAATGGAGAGCAGAGTAATACCTCGGTAATTTGAGCAGTCTGATTTATCTCCTTTGCTCTTGTACAAGGTGACGATGACAGTGTCACGAAGGTCTGAAGGCACTACACCTCATTCCCAGCAGCGCACCACAGATTTGTGAAACTTAGCATAGAGTGCTTGGCCACTGTGATTCCAGATTTCAAGTGGGATTCCTCAACCCCAGCTGCCTTGAAGTTTAACAGGCAATCATTATAAGTGACAAGAATATACACTATGACAAGACTAGAATGCAACTCATGGGAAAAGAGTATTTGGATGATCTCTTCCATAGAATTTTTTTAAAAAAAATATTTATAGCATAGTTGTAGAAAACAGTGAACTTCTTCGTAGTTAGTTGTGTAATTTCATGGCAATAAAAAGAAGCATAATAAGAACATATGGAACATGGACTGTCAAAAAAAAAAAAAAAAACAGTTGACAAAACTGTGCTTCAGATTGCTGTCAGAATATCAGCCTTTCAGCAAGCTTGGAGTAGAACAGATGGGAAAAGTCAAAACTGGTAATAGTTTTCCACAGTTAACACAGGAGAGCAAGTTAGCTGGCTAATTCATCTTCAGCATAAGATAATTGCCTTTTCATTTTTTCTTTTAATGATGTTTATGGCTAGAGTCTTTTTATTCTCTCTATGTCTGTACTAAGGCCAGAGAATCACTATAGAATCGTGTACGTGCTGAGGCTTATGCATTATATTGGTATGACCAAGGGAGGACATGAGGTTTATCTGTCAGTGGAGCACTGGACTCCATTTCATCCACATTGCCTGAAATGAAAGTAATGTGATGATTGGGAATGGGGTGAATGGCTGTGCCAGGACCTGTTTCCACAGGGTGCTTAGTTTTGACAGGCTTCATTTTATCAACATGGATAGCCCCTTTGATTTCAGAAGGCTTTTTTTTCTCAGAACTTCAGTGGGGATTCCTATGGACTTCAAGGCTGTGCACGTGCTTCAGTTCCTTGAGGCTTGTGCATTGCTGGAGTGATGATGCATCTCTGTATTAAAATGACTTTACAGGTTCTCAGCACTCTATAAATACAATTTGAGTATATTGAACCTTAAAAATTCTAATAATAATACAACGACCCTGAGATTAGCTCATTTGGTTAGAGCATGGTGTTAATAACGCTAAGATCATGGGTTTGATCCCTGTATGGGCCTTTGACTTAAAAGTTGCACTTGATGACTTTCTTAGGTCCCTTCCAATTCAGAATATTCTATGATTTTGTCTATACTTCATGAGATACAGCTAATATCACACATATATATGTAGGTAGGACTCGGTTCTTGGTTCTTGGAGTAGGGGAAAAATCTATGCTCTATACACATTTAAATGTTAAAACAAAGGTTCACCTTTGCAGTGATGTCAGTGGAAGCTTGGGATAATAAATATATAAAATTCCTTGTTCTTGAATACACAAAATCTTCCTGGAATAGAGATGGCTTTGAGGATAGGGGATACTAGGATAATGATGAGTAGTCAGTGTCATAGGCTAACTTTGCGAAAGAGAGTTGGCTCTGTATACTATGTAATTTTAACCATCTAATTTGAACTAGTAAATAGTAGGACAGTTCAATGCATAACATCTGCACTGCTTTTGCATATGTTCTGTTCTCAAATCTCTGTGGAATCAGCAGGTCTGCTGTGGTTCCTATGAATACTGTGGTCCAACCTGGAAGAATAAAGAGCATATACTCTTCCTTCTCTACCTTTTTCTGGTGCTGTACCACATAGCTTTTAAAATTTTCCTATTAAAGTGATGCTAGGTGGCCAATTATGAATGCACTTCTTAGGAAGTAACAGTAGGACTAGGCAAAAATATGCTTTATTTAGGTCTATATGTATTTCAGAATAACTTCTGCTAAACAGGTTGAATTTCAGAAATGCCAGCTAAGAGGTAAATATCAGATATTTTTATGAGAAATCTGTGATTTTAAAAACGTGAATAATTGTAATATCACAAATAAATAAGGCCATGTGGCATTTTGTAAATTGAAGAAGGAAACTCAGAAGCTGATAGCTTCTGAGTGAAATAACTAAGAAGATATTACAACATCCATTTATGGAGGATTCACAATTTATCTGAGCTTGACCTTGAAAACAAAAGTGATTCAAACAGTTCTAGCATTTCTAAAAGACATAAAAGGAAATCACAGGTTAGTAAGAGCCAAAATATGCTTCAATAACTAAGTTTCTAATGCTACGTTTATTTAATATTTTACATTATGATTAGTTCTTTTGGGAACATTTTTCTTAGTTTAGTGCTCCATTACTGTGTGGAGTATCTTTTTGTAATTTATTTAACTGAGAAGCTCTTACAAAGTGCATGAGGAATGATTTGCTAGACAGTCTCAAAAAAATATTTTCCAAAATATTTCAGTGCCCAAACTGCTGTTGCTGAAATGGATGTCAGTACAAACGTAATTCTCTCATTTTACACATCAAAGTCAGACTTGAAGTATGGAAAAAAAAAATCTAAATACTCTGCGTGACTACTTAAATGATAGGAATTGTTTTTCCTTTGCAGTTTGAAGATAAAAGTATGTTTAATTCATACTGAAAGCAACTATAATAGCAACTGTCCACAAAGTGTGGTTCATGCATTTATACCTTCCTAATACATTTCAACCTCTTGCATTTTAACTCAGTTTCTTGTAGAACAAATTGAAATGAATAAATCTCAAAGGAAATGAAATATTAATGGAAAAAGTAGATCTGTGCCAAATTTGGTCAAACTACATAATTGGCTCAAGCTACGATCCTGGATGATCAGCTGAGTCCACACGTTGGAATTGGGAGATTTCTGCCTCACTTTGCTGTTGAGCATTTCAGAGTAGCTGCTTGAATTTTATTTTTTTGAGACAAAAGACCTGGTGGGAAAAGGTGATGAGAGCAAGGGGCTTAGTGACACTGGAAGGAGAGTCAAAAATGAGAGCAATCCAGAGAATCCATTAGCTTCCAGAGTGGGACCAGAGACTGGAACAGTTTGGGGAAAAGAGACACCATGATGAGCTCTTCTGGTCCCACAGCAGGATGTGCTGAGGAAGGTACTGGGACTAGAGAGTAATAAATTGATATCAAGTAATTAAAAATCTATATTAATGCCTATTCAAAATGAAGGTGAAATGACTTTTTCATATTAGTCTAATTCTAGTTTGCTCAGTGCATTTTCTCCTTAACATATTTTATGTGTGTATCTCACGAATTATTCTTTAATATATGGAAAGGTATTTTAAATTGTTTTTAATTCAAATTACAGCAGAACTGGGTTGACTGGTTTCAATTGAAGGGGAGTAAAAGATAGTAAACGGATCTAATTTAAATATACATTCTAGTGGAATTGCTTTCCTGGTAAGGTTTATTTCACACATTAATATTCGCCTGAACTTTTTAAAATAACATAAACAGACAAGCCCCACAGTAAGGGAATTTTGCCCTTAAAAATAAGCAAAAAATTATTTCTCAGCAGGCTTGCAAAAATGATATTAAAAAACCTCACTTTCCCCCCATTATTTTAAAGGCTAAAACACTGGACATGGATCTATTTCTGATCGTTTATGAGCTAATTACTACACTTTGTACTGAAATAGCTCTCTGGGATTAAAAATTCTGGTTGCAGCTGTGGAAAGTGGAATTCAGAATATTAATGAAGCAAAGATTTTTGTTATTTATTTTATTCAGTTTTTTGTATTTTATCCTTTTTCAGTATAAACTGCAAAAGAAATAGAGAATGACAACAAAAATCAGAACTGCTATTTCATTATTTTTTAAACTTTTGTAACACAGAGGAAGGAGAAAGATATATACATTATGTTATTGTACATTAAATATAACTTCTCTTCCTTAATATCATTGGAATAATTGGAAGATATAAGTGGAGAAAAGCAGAAGAAGACAAAAGCTCTGCAATGCTGAGACCAACTTTTCACAAGGGATATTTTGTCCTTTTTAGGGAAAATACATAGTGCAAATTAAGCAAAGAGAATTAAACTAATTCCCTTTTTCCTGCGAAATATTTTTGGTCAACACTGCTTACCTGAAATCTCTGGACATCTGTATTTTTGTGTCTGTGTGTGAAAGTGCAGGGACAATGTCTCTGGGGCTTTAGACTTCCAGTGCTAGACTTCAGCCTCAGCAACTGCTTTGAGTAACCAACTGCTTTCAGCTGGAGATACTTCTGCTGCTGAGGACATTTTGATTAAAACTGGTGGAACCTGGCTAAGCTACCTTGAAGGAAGAAGAAGACCTCTGAAATCTAGTATTTCCTCTGAACCTTGTTTGTGTGGTAGAGGAAGTTCTTCCTCTCAGCAACCATGACTGGTTTTTGAGGCATTTGATTTACAGCTGATTTATGAATCTTCAGATTAATACATGTACAGTCTGACCAGTCACTTCACATCCATGCAGGAGCAGCCAGGAGCAGGTTGTCCCACCAGAGCAGATCGTGCCTCTGGCAAAGAGTTTTGCTGGGACCTGCTCAGATCAGGGCAGGACTGAGGAGCTGACTGATCTAGGCATACTGCCACCTGCCCCCCTACTTAATAAAACATTTTTCCCTAAGTGGAATGAAATTGCCACTGGACTGCTTTTTTTTTTTTTCCCTCCACTTGACTTGAAAAAAGACTTTCTGAAAACATACTTTTCAAAGGATAGAAACGAAAAACAACATTATTTCCAATTTGTGACTCAGTGTTATTGGTGTGAGACTTCAACTGTCAATAAACAGGCTGACAAAATAGTTCTGCATTTGCTGATATTGGAGGGAGCTGTAAAATATTCCTTGAGTAAATAAACATATTTGAAAGGCCATTATTTTTTTCCTCTGGAGTGTTTTCTTAAAAAGAAAATGAAGAAATAGCTTAGTGGCATTAACTATGATTGTTTTGCTTGGGAATCATGGCTTTTCCTCTAGGAAGAGGCTTGCTTCCATGAGGCACAGTGATTTACCTGCTGAAATGCATATAATTTCTCTGGAACTCTTTGGGCATTTAATATTGACAGAAATTAGCTGGCTGAGCCAGTGTTGTGTAAAGGAATATAAGAGAATACCACAACTAGCCCAGGAAAACTGTAGTGAACAGCTGGACCACGTGCTTTCAGAAAGCTTCTGCACTGTGCAGTGGCTGTGTTACATCACAGAAGTTAAAAAGTAGAGGCCTTGTCCATGTATGCAGTTATCAGCAAAATCAGAGAAACTGTTTAACCACAGCACTCTGATCAAGAATTAAGCAAAATGGTTTATAAACTGCTTTGGAATGCCATTTTTCTGTAGTAACGCACTTCTTACATGCTTTTAATTTTACTGTGAATACTCCCATTGATTCCAAAGGGACTGCTTTCAAAAATAAATGCTTGTAAAACTTTGCAAGATCAGCCCTTTCCCAGAAGAATTATTTTGAATATATATTGGCTCAATAAGGGTGGGAGGAGGTCTAATTTATATAAGAGATATTTATCAGAAAAGGTGATATACAGAACCTTATTTCTAGACAGGTTGTTCTGAAATTCTAAACTTCAGTCTAAATCTGGGATACGTGTGCTCCACAGGTGTCTGAATGTTGTAACGATCCAGATCCTAAATGATTTAAGATGCAGTGATGATTGCCTTGGAAGCAATGCTCTTTTAAGGAAGACCTGCTTCTCTCTCATATCAGTGTGAATATATGCAAGGATATTTCTCTCTCTCTCTCTCTCTCTCTCCATAGATATATATAAATATATATATAATATATATAAAGATAGACATGTGTATTCATTCAATTTTCATGACTCAGAGAACAGCTCTAAAAACAGCTGTACTGGCAAAACATAGATGTGCTATGGTGGGAACTCCTTCAGATCAAAACGCAGCCATAGCTTCTCCATTACAGAATTACAGCTTTATTTTTACCATGTCTCTCTTAAGGGGCCTGAGCCCAGGCATGATACTATAATGTCTGGCAAAGAGCCTCAAACCTTGAGAAGGTAAAAGGGTTGGATGGTTAGGACTGTAATGGGTAGCACCCACTGATGACATCAGATCATACCAAGGTCACCCCTTGTAGAATGGAAAAGAGAGCAGTCTCTGCATTTTTTTGGAGACAAGTCTTTTTATAAAATAATAGTAGCAGAATATGCAATGCCAAAAGAGAAAGCAAATTGTTTTAGGGCAAAATGATTAATATCTGAATCCAGAGCAGAGAATCAGGTTATAACTTATAATCTGTAACTTTTAAATCTAAATAAGTAGAAGAGAAAAAGTGAATGTGATTTCAAGTGTTTTATGGAAATACACTAAAAGGATATTAGAAAGATAATGAACAAGTAGAAGAAAGTTTCTGCATACTGCAATTGGCTTTTAAGAAGAAAACAAAAGCAAAAGTGTCATGGTAGTAACTAAAAATATATAGTACCATCTTTCTCTGTAAATTATTGTCATGAGTCAGTGAAAGTCAGTTACAGGGACCAGTGACAATTTGTGACTTTTGAGGAACAAAGAATACCTTTAAATATTCTGTAGCTGCTGATAAAAATCAGGTAAAGGGATCCTTGGAAATTAGTAGCTGTTCTGTTTCCTTGCAGACAGAGAGGCAGAATTTCTCATACCTGTCTGCTGTCAGTTTGATTGATATAACTGTGGAGAGGGAGTTCATGCTTAGCTTGTTTGGTAGTTGTTGTTTATTAAGAATGGAGAATGGTACCCCCTGACAGGTCTTCCTATTGTGCTGGTTGCAGTTCTTCCCAAAGAGCTGACATTTACACAATAAGAAATAACTATAAACAATCAAAAACTATTGTGTGGCAGGAGCCTAAAGAATATTTATTGCTTGCTTCTCCCCTGATGTCTCTTGCATCTTTTGTACTTGTGACTTTCCTAGGTATGGGATTTTGCACTTGTTTCAAAGAAACTGTTTCAAGACAGCAGCTGCTTAAAAACCATTATGCTATTTACTTAAGAAATTGCATCTTCAAAATATTATTAAATTGTTGTTTGCAGTAGTTGACTTACCTTGGTTCTGTCTTTAGCTTGCCGTTATGAACTGCTTAGAATCACAACAGAAAATGTTTGGCAAAAAATGACAGCTTGAGTAGATTTCTGAATGACAATTTTTTCTTTAGTTAACCTAAGCTTTAAAAATTGTAAGCTGCAATATAAAGCAAAAGTAACTAAGTCCTAAAATGTGTTTAATTTAAAGCATAACCATTAAAATAAAGGAGAGCAAAAAGCTAAGATCTATTTGCTATTGCATGTGTACTAAATCTACATGGAGGCATGAATGATCATGCTCTCTCACATACTTGTTCACATTATAAATTAATGGGGAAGCCTTTCATTGGTGAAATGGGAGAGTCAGTTGTTTCCAATCACATGCACAATCGAAGCATGGGTGTAACTAATTGTGCAGTCACTTGTGCCTCAGATGGAAAACGGATTAACTCTCTGTGTGCCACCTTATTCCTCTCCAGCAGGGTCAACTAACATTTTGTGTCTTCGGATTCATAATAAAAGACTCTTAAACTAGAAATGTGAAAGAAAATGCCTGTGAAATGTCACTTTTTTTAGTATGGTTACACGATGAATGGATTTCTTTGTTGTAAATTGAAGGAATCCACTGGATTAGATTAATGCAAATGCAAAAAGAAGCATTTTAGAATGCTTTGTAAATATCAAAATATTTACATATATTTGTATAATCATAAACTTGATCTTGGAATTGTTCTTTTAGCTTGCTGTGTGTGGTTTCCTTAGAAATGTATAAACATTACAAATGAAAATCTGAGCTCTCATTTCTTCTTTCAGCCTGACTTCAGCTTTGAAATGAGTAGAAATCATTCTTTCACTGTATTTTTTTTCATATTTAGTAAGATTTTATTTATTTGGCAGTTATATTTTAATTTAAATAATATTTAAATTTAATTTGAATATACATTTAGTTTAAATTTAATTTAAATAGTAATTTAATTTGCTTCAATATGTCTTATTTGTATGTTATATTTATATGTATATTAAGAATATATAATGAAATTATTTTGTACAGGTCATTAAATATAGTGTGAAGATTTTCTGTGAAATTGTTTTATTTAAATCAGACCATTTCTATTTGTTTGGATGGCCACAACTAGAAAAAGCTCACTTATGCTCTGTGCTGTATGCTTCTTCACATTTAAATAGAATGGAATGTCTCACTGTGACAAATGTTATGTTTGCCAAAATGTGATATTTTGTTAGAGAAATCGGTAAGAAAAACAAAACAAACAAATTTAAAGGTTAGCTAACACAGATTATATTGGTTACTCTCGTTTAGCATCCCCATGAGTTTGAGAAAGTAGGCATAAACTGGAAGTGATATTGAATGTGCTTTGTCACATTAGTGTTGTAGTCGCTGGGCTACAGAGTCTCAACAGTGTTTTTCCTCAAGTCTCTCCTTTGTGTTACTTTTTCCTTTTGCACACAATATTTTAATGTTCATTAACACAGACAGTGTGAGATGTGAATAACATTTTAGCCTGTGGGTTAAGACACCTGCGTTCCAGTCCCTGACGTGGAAAATGTTTAATAATTTATGCAAAGGGAAGAGTCTCAAAAGGAAATATGGAGGAAGCCCATTGAAGGGGTTTTGCAGCTTCTGGTTCCAGAGTTAACAGATATCTTTGTATGGACATTTTGCGTGGCAGCTGTAAGCACTTCTTCCTCGTGAAAATCAGGTCTCTAGAGCTATGAGAAGCCTTCCAGAAATTCATACACAATTACTGAAACTCTTCAGTCTTGATCTAAGAGGAGGAATGAATTTATGATGCTTATGCACTTAATGAGATAAGTGTACTCTCTGGGTTTTTTTTTTTAATAGTGAAAAGAGTAAGAGACACTTCTCTGTAAGGTGATCTGGAACGTGGACCTAAAACAGATTCACTAATTTTTCTCATTGGAGCCATTTATTTTTATTAAATAACAAATAGGTTCTTGAAAATCTGGGCCTTAAGTTAGGCAGTATGGTTATCCCTGCTATTGTAGCAGTCAGCCTCTCCAACGCACAACCCCAATGTGAGAAGGAGTTACATATTTAGATCCCTAAGAAATGAGCAGAATAAATGCCCAGTGGGTACATGCATGTGAATATGATGCTTCTACATATTTGAAAGGTCTCTCTTATTAAACTCCTTTTTTTCTCTAGCCCTAAGGAAATCTTTAATTCCTCTTTCATGTACATAAATACTTAACACCCCTTCCCCCGCAACATATACACACACACACACACACTAAAGACAGAAGAGACAGAAAGAAAGAGAGAAAGATCACCTTGCTATGTTCCTGAGTCAGTGCCTGTACTAGGAATGCATAAGCTGTTTACTCATAACCTTGACCTCTCAGTTACAGTAAAACATTTCTAGTGCTTTTATTTCTATAGGTTTTGTTGAACCAGATTTTGTAACTGAACTTTTTAGAGAAATTGTGAACATAAGACTGAAGAAGAGCAGTAAGAACGTGGGAGAGGACAGAAGTACTTCATAGTTAACATGTTTCTCTGAAGTTATTTTCAAAGTATTTACTGAAAGGCTTTCTTTTTTAACTACTTATCTGCTACAATGAATTGCGATAAACTCTTGCTATGATAGATAAAAAAAAAATAAAATATGTGGAGGAGTAGAGGAAGCTAGAGATTGTATGATTCGCATCACTTTCCATATCCATTCCCTCTGAAGAATCCAGCAGTTCTCAAATAGCATTTGTGTTGTCTTTGCTGAAGAACGTTTCGGGAAGAATTGGAAAACACTGCTATCTTGTGGCTGAAGGGCGAATAACAACTGGAAAAGAATTTATTTCCTCACCTGCCTATTAGGTCAGGCTTTGTGACAATAATAATAATAAAAATATCTTGCATGAAAACTGGAGTCTTAAAAAGATAGGCCAATTTGTGAGACTTCGGACCTGGGATGACTGAAGAACTTCTCCAGATAAACAAAGTTTTCATCTGGTTATGACTTTTATGCTGCACTCCTAAATTCAAAATATCACTATCAGGTTTTTGAATCTGGAGTTAACACACTCATCTGCTACATACAGTTAGAGCATGCTGGCTGGACAAAAGCAGTGCTGCTGGTGTATGTTATACAGACTTTTCGGGGAATGTTTGTGAATGTTAGTTCACTGCAGGTTTTAGGTAAGACAAAAAGACATCTTAAGATTATAGAAGTTCTTTGCACTTTGTTTTAGAAAGTTCAGGCCTTTAGTTTTAGATTTCCAGTGCTAAGGAATCACACTGTCTTTTCTGATCTTAGCCAACAACTTTTATCTCTCATACATCCTGTGATCTCCTGCAGACTGATCTTGTACCTGCTTAAATATGTAGCTTTGACCAACTGTAATAATGCAGGGCTGATGTCTTTGTGATGCCTTTCCACTGACTTCAGTGGAGTCCTGTGCAGTTTGGTAGAATCTAAAAATGTAGGTGTTGATTTTGTTTGTTAGTTACCACAACAATCTCCTATCAAGGAAAAATGTGCATTTGGTTTCTGTCTATTCTTTCTGATGTTAGCTGTGAATTTTATTTCGTAGAATCGTGGGATGGTTTGGGTTGGAAGGGACCTTACAGGTCATCTGGTTACAACCTCCCTGCTGTGGGCAGGGACAACTTTCACTAGATCAAGTTTCTCAGAGCCCCATCCAGCTAAGTCCCTGAACACTTTCAGGGGTGGAGTAAAGAATTTCTTCCCAAGTAAAGAATGATCCTGTCTTAATTGTGCCTATTATTTTTCTTGGTAATATCTGTCTTTCATGACTGATAATCAGTTTGCTGTCCCAATCCCAGTGAAGCCTTCAATCCATAAAATTACTTGCTTAGTTCATTAATATCTTCAATATTTTCAAGAGAAAACTAGAGGCTTTGGGGCAGTGACATCTTTCAGAATAAGGTTTAACTAGTTTAACTAGTATCTTTTCTTCAAAAGGAAACAATAAATCTTTTGGGGGGAGTACTCTCACTATAGTGTTGACTTCTAACATTTAAAGAATAAATATTAATTTTTTTTTCCCATAGGTTATATTTTTTTTTCCTCAAACCAAATAAGACAACTTTTAATTCAGTCCTTATGCTGATCACACAAAATATGGCGTATATGAGACAGGAAGTCAAATCATCAAGGACTGAAACTTTCAAGTGGTAGAGCTAAGATCAAATTTTAACCCTTTGACACTAAACTTAAAATATTGTTCTTGGGATGTTGATAGTATCAAGTCAAAAAAGAAACAAGAATTGCACTGCCCGAAAGGACAAAGTATGCCAGGGAGTAGGGAGTGCCTGCTTTGCATTAAAGCCTTCAGCATGGAGGCCTTCTGAAAAGTGAGGATTTGACAGAGTTGGTGTCAGCAAGGTTGACTGCCTGTGATTCTGAGTGTTTTATGGTTGAAGGATTGCTGTGATTCCTAAATACAGAGGAAAGGAAGAACTAACAGAAGAAACAGGAAAACATGTGACCATATGTTACTTTGTGATAGGAAATAGGATAGGAGTTCCGGCAACTGAATTTTGCTTGTAAATAGGTCAGGAGTGGATTGGAAAACTCTGGCTGAAGGCTGAAGAACCCTTTCTGTTCATGTACATTGCTTTAAATCCCCACAGATTCATGGTTTGTCATCACAAGACGAATAGTGAGTCATCTCAGAATTTGAGACCTGTGATAACAGTGGATGGAATTCTCTCTCAAAAACCCAAATTGCTTGGTTTTTTTTCTAGCTGCAGCAATTCTTGTATGCTGGAGAGCACCCTACATTCACAGGAATAGCTGTGCACATGTTCTGTGCTCTAGTACTGCACAGCAGAGCACTTAGTTTGGTCAGAGTGTGTCTGCTTATCTAAAAGTCATCCAGCTACTTTTATTTCTTCCTCATTCCCCATTATCTAAAATATATGAAACCTTACCTTCCCATCCTAATTTCTTTCACATCCCTTAATTCTTAACATCTCTTCAAAGCACTGGTCATTCTGGGTGCTGGACATGGTGATGTGGATGGTTCAACAGTGGGGCTCTGGACAGTCCTGTTGAGCAAAACAAGTTAATGACAGGCTTGGAGTACTGCACGTGTGGGGGTGGCACTTGGGGAAGTGGTCTATTGGTGAACACGGCAGTGCCGGGTCAACAGTTGGACCCGATGACCTTAGAGGTCTTATTCACCCTTAATGATTCTGTGATTAGGATCTATGCAATGTATCACAACAGGTAAAAAAGTCCTTTCCTGATAGAAATATTGGCAATTCTTTCTTAAAAATTATCCTTTTACTGTATTTAAATGGAAGGCATATAAAATAGAGCTTTCTGAAGGTTGACTTACTCCTTTAAAACAGGCTAATATATTCTCTTGGCTTATTTAATCTTTGTAACAAGTTAAAATACATGACCAATGTATTAATGTTTTGCTTTTGGACTCATTAATTAGAATGCTTTTGTTTCAGGCTCCTTTCCTAGAACTTAGTTGCCTCAATGTACTGCATTTCAGATTAAATCTTTCCTAACCTTGTCTCTGTCCAAAGGAGCAAATGCAAAGTACATGGTCATTGTTACAAGACTTTGTAACAATTTACAAGATCTCCAGGTAACATTTGCTGTATGTGTACTGTTTCTATGGTAGCAGTCTTTCGGCTGTTTCATTGCTGCTTTCCAGACTAGCTGTGTATGAACCAGATGGCAAGTGGGTTGACATTTCAGTTTGAGTCATGCCAATTGAAATAGACAACCTCGTGTTAAGTACGCTAATCCTTAATTGGAAAGTATATCCCACTTGGACTACTGAAGTTGCTGAGGTTTTGTTGAAGAAGATTCCCTGCAAATCTGTTAAAATCTACTACGATAAAGCAGACTATAGAAGCAGGGCGAATATTATTTTCTCTTGAAAAAGATTCATTGGGAGGAACTGCTATGATATTTAAGAGTAGACACTAGTTGTTTTTTGTTTTGTTGGGTGTTTTTTTATTATGTGGAGTGCTTTGGGTGTTTGGGGTTTTTGTTTGTTTGTTTTCTTTTGTTCTTTTAAGCAAGAATGCCTTTTTGGATGTGAGGACAGTATTTAATGACACCATAGGTGTGCTGGATGAAGTGCAAAGTCCTGAAAGTTTGGATTATGTTGACACCTTGGGTGTTTGAAAGTGGGCTCCAAGCCATACATTCAGAAGGTTGAGGAATCCTGTAGGGGTTGCTCCTGTGGCTCAGAGAACTGATAATTCTAAATAGTAGGTTGCATCCTGTCTTCACATATCATCACTAAGGAAAATGTAACACTTGTTTAAGACCCTGAGACACTGAATCCTATGTCTGTGTAGCTGTTAAACCCCACAAAGCAACAGGTTTTCCCCCCATTCTTTTCTATGAAGACTCTTGAAGGAAAGAACAGATAAATTGACCTAAATGTTTGGGGAAAGATGGAAAATTAATTGTAATGATATTTCTTTTTGCAATTTGAATGAAAAATTTAAGCAGAAGTTGAGGGTGTTTTTTTGTTTGTTTGTTTTAAGGACTAACTTTAAAGGATCAGGTGACCTCCTCTAGTTTTATCTTAAGTTCTTCTCTTTCACTCCTCACACTTAACATCTCCAAAGGAGAGGCAGGAGAAGATAAGGGAATGTTTTAAAAGCACTTGATTGCTCTCATTTGAAATGAAGTATTTATTCTGAAATTTCAATGATGTCGAAAGTTCAATGAATTATAGAGGGTACTTGGTAAAATTCAGGAGTTTAAATCTGTGAAATAATTAATGGGAGGAGGAAAACTCTGGAAACCATGTGAGCCATGTTTTGGCTAAAGATTGAATAAAGACTTTATTGAGGAAGTTTTGCATTATTCTAGGAGTTTTACATAATCGACCTTCAGTTTTCTACAAATCTCTGCTAACGCAGCCACAGAGAGAGGGTGGCATGCAAGCGACATGCCTAAGGCATAAATCCCCCTTTCTTAAAATACTGTGGCAAAATTTGACTTGTTGCTTGTGCAGATTTAGCAAAGGATTTAAAAGTTCTACAACTGTCCATTTACATATTCTGCTGTAGAATGTGTATTTTCTGATTTTTAAGATGCTGCGATTACTGCATGTCTGGCAAATTTTTCTCATCCATACTTTGGCTGTATCCATGCTGGCTCTGCATAGTGTGTTTCTCCTCTCTGTGGCTGGAATAAGCTATATGGATTAAGTTCTGTGGTTTGGCAGATAAAACCTATAAGAACCTATGTCTGTGCTGCTAGTGTTTTGCCAGTGCAATATAATAGGTTGATTAAGTAGTCCTGGTATTGGATAAAAGGACAGTGTAACACCCTTTCCAACTCAGACTGTGTAAGGAAGGTACACCTTAAGTTTTCTCTGGTTCCTGTAACTGTTACATGGAATCTAGGAGTCAGAGAAGTCATAGTGTCACACAGGGACCATTTGAATTGCCACTTTTCAAGCAGTCCAACAGCTGTGGGGTCTATAGATAAAGGATTAGGAGGGTTAGATTCTTCTTAGCATTTATTCTACAGTGTCTCTATCTGTAGGGAGACTGGAAGATTATGACAAGATTATGTAAGGAACTCACTCTGCCATAGTCTGGATATCAGACATAAATTTCTGAGTGCGGATAGAGACAGCTGATAAATATTTTGATGGGAAATAACAAAGATGTAAATCAAAAGACATTCATTTTTTATTAGGCAAATGAAGCTTGAACCTCTGTGACTACCTTTCTTGAGTTCAATTTCTACATTTAACAGTCCATCAAAGAGAATTAAATTACGTATGTGCTATCATCACTTACAGATGAGCAGAATGAGTCCTCCTATACAAAAGTACTTACCATTGTGACTACAGCTGCAGAACTGGGCACATTTTCTGCTTTCAGATGAGAAGAAACATGGTATGAAAAATAAATGAAACGTGGCTGAAGCCCTTTTGCAGAAGAATGCTTCAATAATTTGGGTTGCTTTATATTTTGTTCTACTTTGTCAGATAATTGCTGGAGAAGAAATTCAGAATTCCATATTCATAGAGAGATTTGGTATCTTATTTCAGTCTATTGTAATTGTTTTGAGTACACTTTCATCCTATAGGTGCTATATGAACAAAAATAGTAGATAAGCAGCAAGCATTAAAGTCCCTGAAAATGGCAAACTGTATACTTTATCTTGTGTCATAACATAGAATTAAATGTTTTAATTGGTATAGATTCATAGACCAGACAGCTTTCAGAGGATTTCTCTTTTTGATGATTCAGTATTACCTGTTATACTGGTTTTGATTACAAGTTGTGCTATTCACTTACAAATGTAGCAGCTACATAATTTTGCAGCTTGTGGAAGTGTTAGGGATCCAAGAGAATCATGGAATCTCAAGGAATCTCATTGCTAATTTGGTTGGTCACATTTTGTCATCTCGTAATTTCTGTTTAGGTTAGAATCCAGTAAACTCTTAAAAATATTTAGTGGTTAACTATTCTATGATCTACGTAGGTGCATAATTTTGCTCCCCTAGAACAAATTTTAAAACAGCCCAATGACTTATATGTAGTAAAGAAGTGGAATCTGAAGTAATCAGTTGTGCCTGCTAGCAGAAAAGTAAGAGTCTGGGACTTCAGCAGCATATGTAAAATTATTTAAAAACACTGTATATATATGATTTGATTTAACCATTTTGTTTGGTGAGAGTTATTGTTACTTTTAAAAACCTCTAGTAAATGCATTTTTTATACACTCTAAGGTGAAATTTAGAAACAAAGGCACACATCTTAATTCAGAAGTAATTATAAAGACCTTAGTGTATGGAAGCTGCAGCTTAGAGCATGAAAAGTGATCACAGAGGTGATGACAAATTTATGTAAATGGTCAAAACTACAGAAGATAAGAAGAACAAAAGTCCAAGGATCACTCTGAACTTCTTAACACTTTTAACTTAACGTAACTGATTTTTTTATGGCCCCCTGAAGAGCCCAATAGTCTCAGAACATGGACTGGTGAGGTTCTGTTACTAGCACACTGTTCAGAATTGTCTAGCTGTAGATATACTCAGCAAATCTCATCTGTTAGAGGACTGCTTATATTTTCCTTGCTTGCTGAATATTCAGTTGTCTGGTATCCTGATGTAGGAATTTTGTAATAGCCAGAAGCCTCTTTCAGCTCTAGCTTAAAGGGAGTGTATTAAAAGATATCAAATACAGGCATCTGAACTTCAAGGGTGAAATATGTAACACGAAAGACAGATTGCATCTGTTCAGTGGAAAAATTTAAAACAAAGGTTTTGAAAACAGATGCCTTCTCTGCTCTGCTTACTCCTGGTAGAGTAGTTTTTTCCCCCCTTTTGTCTGACTTTGTAGTTCGGGAACTTTCTCTGTCTTTCTTGGTTGCAGCAAATTATATACAGCCCTGTCTTGGACCCTGGGAAACTTTCCTTCTTTCTGTCTTCATTTCACTCTGGGTTTGTTCTCCTAACAACCAAATTCCCTGTTTCACTCAAGAAAGTACTACTTTTGCTCTCAGCCTTTTTCTATCCTCCAACTGAGAAGTTTCTTTCACCTTTAGCATGCTTAGTTGTTTGTGGTTTTAGATCTCTCTAGAGGGTCTACCTGATTTGTGATGAAGTAAACAGAGTAGCTTCTTCCTTGCTGTCTTATTGTGCTACTTTTAAACAAAATGTAAAACATGAATTGCAAATAAACTGAGCAGGTTTTGCACCCCTCAATATTTGCCACCAGACACAGACTTGAACTGAGAAGCAGGTGGTATCATTCAGTCAAATTTCAATCAAGGAGCATGCATTCCTTCCTTGTGTTGTACTTTGTTATAAATGCAAATATGTTTGTAATCCTTGAACATTTTTAGCCTCGGAAAAAAAACACTTTTGTTGTTAGTTTGCTCAATGACAGCAGCAGGAATTTCATTGCTTGCCACTGCTAAGCCCTCTTGTGTCAGGGGAGGCTTAGGTTAGTATCAGGAAAAGGTTCTTCACCCAGAGAGTAGCAGGTTCCCCAGGGAAGTGGTCACAGCACCAAGCCTGACAGAGTTCAAGAAGCATTTGGATGATACTTTCAGACACACAGTGCAACTCTTGGGAATGATCCTGTGCAGAGCCAGGAGATGGACTCAATCCTTGTGAGCCCCTTCCAACACGGCATGTTCTGTGATTCTGTGATTCAGCCCCCCAAGCCTGACAGTCCCTGTCTCAGTGATGCTGCAAGAGGACTGGTCTCCAGTTGCTCACAGCCCTGCCTGCCCTTGGGTCCTGAAGAGCTGAGCACACACATAGGCCCATGTGCCATCACAAACGGGCTTATCTGAGAGCTGGGTAACAGCCTCTGGGCTGCCCAACTTCCTTCTGGTGCAGTGGGATGGGCGCTGGTCAGGAAAATGCCATGTTGGCAGGCAGAGTGTGGATTGCTTTGTAGAGTTTGAGTAAGTTATTTAATGAGTTTAACAACTTAACTTTTGTGAAAGTGCACACAACCTTGTTTAAGAGGCTTAACTTTTGTGAAACTGCACAAGACTTATTTATTGCTAATGATATTTTGACTATGTTATACTCTTGTGTGTGTGCTTTTGCATATGCAAGTATGGGCATTTGTATAAAATATACAATATATTTAGGCATTTTGTAATAGTCATTATGTCTTTAACCAACTAATTTATAAGGGAGACAGTTAAACAACAGTAAACCCTGCTATTTAGAATATTAACAGATGTTGTTTTCACATGCAGCTTAAATATTGGGACATACTTTGGGTATTTCTGTGTGTCAGCACATGAAACAATACTCCTAAGAATATTTATTGTCTTGTCAAAAGCTGCAGTTTCAACAACTAAAACCGAACAGCAATTAAGACAATTCATTCTGGTGATGGAAACATTTTTCACTGTAGCTATAGCATTTTACAAACGCTTCCTTAATTCTTTGTCAGTTCCTGCCATTTAGAAGTTGGATAGCTCCACCAGGAATGTACTGGAATTGAAATCTGTATGGAAGAAACATTGCCTTGTATGGGAGAAAGAATTCTGATAGGAAAAAAAAAATCAATTGCTTTTTTCCTAACCAGCAAGCTGGTTTCATACTAAAGGCATCTTCTGTGTACCAATTACTTTTAAAGAAATGTCTTCAGCCTCCTGCTGCTTCATTGTCATTCTTGGATCTGAGTAAACTTATGCAAATAAAGGCACCACGGATTAATATATTAGCTGCAAAACAATGCAGTAATGTCAAAGATCTTTTGTCACAGTGGAAAGGATGGAAATCAAAGAGAGCATGAAACAAAACATGAACTAGCGTAGAAAGTCCTAATAGAAATCACAGAAAATATATGAGGGACCTAACTGGAATAAAAGCTTGTCACCAGGAATAAATGCTCACCATAACAATTTTTTTCTATGGCTGTTTATGCTTTCAAGGTTACTTTCTTAGTTCATTCTTCAAGTTTGTGTCAGTAAACATTATTTACTTTCTTATCCATTTACTTTTAACTTCTGGAGAAAGCTTTATTTAAATAACATCCCTACAACTGAAATTGTGTGGGTGTGTGAACTTCCCATAGAAGACAGAGAAGCAGATGACCCTTGATCTTTCAAATGTTTTATTTCCATAAGCTTTTAGGCAGCATATGAGAGAAAGGAAGGGAAAAATGCTCAGATTGAAAAATAGACTTAGAATTGAAAATACAATTCAGGGTATAATATATTACAGTACATTTGGCTTCATCATTGGCTAAGATCATAAATCTAAGAAACTTCAGAGCAGTGCTTTCTGGGTATCTCAAAGTCTGATGTTTCAGTTTAAATTTCTCGCATTAATAAAGTTGACTGATGACAAAGCCAAACATTACTGCAATAGATTTGGCATTTCGGGTAAAGTGTTTCCTTAAAAAAATCAAAACCATGATTTTCCCCCAATACTTTTACTGCCATTAGCGTGACCACTCTCTCTGACTATACTTTACCATATATAATGGCTTGACCCTGTCTGGTACCTACCTTCTGCGGGGTACCCACTAAAGCTCCTCTCTCCCTCCCCTCTGTAACTGGACAGAGGAGAAAAAAAAAAAAAAAAAAAAAGAGTGAAGGATTTATGAGTTAAGAGCTGGGAGAGGCCACTTACTGATTACCTTCATGGGGATATTAATTAAATTTATTACTAGCAGGACCAGAGCAAAAGAGTGAGAAGTAAAATATTCTTCAAAACACCTTCCCCGACCCCTCCTTCCATCTAAGTTCTCCCTCCTCCCACTCAGTGGTGCAGGGGGATGGGGAATGGAGGTTACAGTCAGTTCTGTTGCTGCTGCGACTCAGGGAGAGGAGTCCTTCCACTGCTTCCTGTGGAGTTCCTCCCACGGGAGACAGTCCTTTATGGACCTCTCTGGCGTGAGTCCATTCCTCTGGCATGAGTCCATTCCTCTGGCAGCAGTTCTTCATGAAACTGCTGTCCCGTGGATCACTCCTCTATGGGGTGCAGTCCTTCATCAATGAGCTGCTGCAGTGTGGGTTGCCCACAGGGCCATGAGTCCTGCCTGGGGAAAACCTGCTCCAGAGTGGGCTCCTCTCTCGACGAGCTGCAGGTCCCTGGCAGAACCCTGCTCCATCATGGGCTTCCCATGGGGTCGCAGCCTCCTTCAGATATATACCTACTCTGGTCTAGGTCTCCTCCATGGGCTGCAGGGGGGTCTCTGCACCCCGATGTCCCTCCGTGGGCTGCAGGGGCACAGCTGCCCCACCATAGTCTGCACCACGGGCTGCAGGGCCTCAGCTCCGGCTCCTGGAGCACCTCCTGCCCCTCCTTCTGCACTGATCTTGGTGGCTACATTGTTGTTCCCATGTTCTCACTCTGCCCTTCGCTGGCTTCAATTTCATCTGTGCAATACCTTTCTGTTCTTTAATATCTTATCACAGAGGCGTTACTATCACTCCTAATTGGCTCGGCCTTGGCCAGTGGCAGGAAGGCTGTCCTGGAGCTGGATGGCACTGGCTTTCAGACAGGGGAATCTTCTAGCAGCTTCTAAGAGAAACCACCACTGTAGCCCCCCCCCCCACTACCAAAACCCAGCCATAGACACCCACTACACCATAGTAAGTCTTTCACTCTATTAGTGAAACAATTGAACATCTGTGGATGATTTATAGAGCACTTCCTCTTTGAACCCCTTCCTTGTGTCTTTTCAGGGAAAGTTTTCAGGACAAAATGGGGTTATTTTTTACCTGTTTTTTGAGGTGTCTGTATTTAGTAGAATATTGTTTCCGTTGTTTGGACTATCCCTACGACTGAATCTTCACCTAAGAGGAAATTTTGTCCATAGTGAAGCAGCCAGGCTCTGTGTCAGTATGAGGTACCGGCTTTGGGTTCCTCTTACACTGTGTTTCCAGGAATTCAAATAGCAAAGAATGTTTGCATTCTAAACTAAACCTGTCCACAAACGAAAATTATGTATTTATCATTATCTATCTATTTAACTGTGCTATCGTTGGTGGCAGTAATGTCTGTCGAAAGTCATCAGCGTGCTTGTAGCAAGCGTGGGTAGAGCCCCTCTCAAATCTTCGTTCGCGAAGCCTAGCCATGAATGTCTGTCGAAAGTAATAGCTATTCAGCATAAACCTGAAGTGTAAGAGGTGCCCAGTAGCATTGGTACAACTTTTATTCTCCACCCAGATGTACGGAGCAAGGCCCATCATCTTTTTGACATGGTCTTGGATTTGAAATGATCACTTCTATCTGATAAATATCCCGTGCTGTGAATAAGATTAGGTAATTTGTTTCTTCTATCAAGACATCACAATTCATAGCAGTATTCTCTGATGTCTTCAATTTCTCTCACAAAAAGAAAGTTCTGCTTTTTGTGGTGTTCTAGGGAAAGATATTATCTGCAGTCTCTTCCTCACAGTTTCAAGTGGTGGTAGTAGCAGGTTTGATGCTTTGCTTCTTATTGGATAGGGTTACACAGGAAATTGGTAGGTTGGTTTTCAGATGACCTCCACTGAGATTTTGGAATTTGAAATGGTTTTTAAGATCCCACTGTGGCTCATTCTTCACTTAGCAACTGCCAGGATTCTGTAGATGTCCATGAAGAGTTTGGGAGCTGTTGTGACCTTCCTCCTGCACCCCAGTTAGTCTTGCCTTTCACAGCCTGAACAGTTACTGGCCAGTAGCCATCACTGTGTCTTATGATGCCATGGAGTTAAAATAGCTCTGAGCTCTTTTAGGACCCTCTTACCTGTTCATATCCAAGCCATCTGGCTAGGCAAAGCTAAAAGATCAGGAGGTCAGCATGGAAGTTCAAATTACCCTTACTGAGCCTTTGGAGCCTCTCAGCTCCCAGATGTCTGGGATCTCAGCCAGTGCAGAACCCCTCTGGGAATTTTCTGCCCAGTGCAAAAGCCAAAGGCAGAAACATGCTGTGTCCTGACTGATCTCCTGATAATTCAAAAGGTAGATGAAAACACCAAATTCTTGTATGTATAAAAGAAAAAAACCCATTAGTTTCTAGATTAGTCATTACTCATGGGAGATCTGACTCATGAACACCTAAGGCTTGGGAATGGTAATACTGCAGTCACTGTGCTTTCTATTTCATACATAAAACCTGTATTCATGCAAAGTGAATCCATTGAAAAGTTACCCAACTTGAAGTCCAAATTCAGTCACAGTTAAAAGCTCAGCTTTAACTTTGGTGATTGTGTTATGCCTTTAAATGCAGTGTTAGAGATTACAGGGCAACACAAACTCCCCTCAGAATGCAACAATCTGGTTAACCTCTGCAGTTCCCATTTCGGGTTTCTCAAAAGTGAGGGACAGGTGGGATGCTTGACTGCAAGATGGGTGCCTGCCATGTGCAGTGAATGGACCAGGGGAATATAAGTTAGAACCACCACCAGTTGTTAAGTAATGCTGTTAACCTGTGTAAAATAGCATGAGTCTGTGTGTTTGTGTGTTTGAGCTGCCAAAGATTGCCTCTCAGCCTCACCACATTGCCACTCCTGTGTCACCTTTGCAGCACTTAACCATACCCTCACCATATCCAAGGCCCATGCTCATTTTTACAGCTGGACATGAGAGCTTGGTATTTTGTCATATCTGTTCACAAAATCGCAAAATCACAGAATACGCCCAGCTGAAAAGGACCCACAAGGATCACTGAGTCTGACTCCTAGCCCTGCACAGGACCATTCCCAAGTGCTTGACAGTGTAGTACAAACCCCTTTTGAACTCTGTTAGGCTTGGTGCTGTGACCACTTCCCTGGGGAACCCGTTCCAGTGCCCAACCACCCTCTGGGTGAAGAATTTTTTTCTAATATGCAAACTAAGCCTCCCCTAACACAACTTCAGGCCATTCCCTTGGGTCCTGTCACTGATCACCACAGAGAAGAGATCAGTGCCTGCCCCTCCTCTTCCCCTCACAAGGAAGTTGTAACTGCAATGAGGTCTCCCCTCAGTGTCCTCTTCTCCAGGCTGAACAGACCATGTGACCTCAGCTGCTCCTCATAGAGCTTTCCCTCAAGGTCCTTCATCATCTTTATTGCTCTCCTTTGGACACTCTCTAGTATCTAAATATCTTTCTTATATTGTGGCACCCAAAACTGCACACAATATTCAAGGTGAAGCTGCCCCAGTGCAGAGCAGAGTGGGACAGTCCCCTCCCTTGACTGGCTGGTGATACTTTGCCTGATGCCCCTCAGAACATGGTTGGCTCTCCTGGCTGCCAGGGCACTGCTGACTCACATTCAACTTGCCATTGACCGCAACCCCCAGGTCCCTTTCCATGGCACTGCTTTCCAGCATCTTATTCCCCAGTCTGTGTGTACGTCTGAGGTTGCCCTGTCACAAGTGCAGAATCCGGCACTTCCCCTTGTTGAACTTCATATGGTTGGTGATTGCCCAGTCCTCTAACTTGACAAGGTTTCCTTGAAGAGCCTTCCTGCCTTCAAGAGAGTCAACAGCTCCTCCCAGTTTTGTATCAGCTGTTGCTCCTCACCCTGTTGGCTCTAAGTGATAGAGGACTAGAGCTTGAGACAACATGCCTTTTTGTTGTCAGCCTGTTCAAAGGAGAATTGCCTAGAAGGATGACAGTTGTGGCTAATATCCCACCTATGTTCTTAAATATACCCAAAAGCATTTATGTTTCTGAATTTACTCAATTAATAAAAATTATGCACAAAATTTGGTGTATCTTTAGCTCCTTTCCTAGTGTGAGATATATTATCTTTTAGAAGCAGCCACCTCTCTTTATTAATTTCAGAAGTAAGACTATTAGCTATGAGCAAATGTCTCAACTTTAGCACAAGAACTGAAACCTGCTCTGAACAGGGAAATGAAAAACAGTGAAGGTATGTGATATTTCTAGGATTTAATATCCCTTTCAATTTTTAATTTCTTTTTAACATTTAATTTCCTCAGATTTGTTCATTAGTAAACTACAGTGTGCAAAGCAGTGAATGCTGCCCACCATAGATTGTTTTTCACCATAAAGATCATCAAAAGTGATATTGAACTACTAGAATAGGCAGGCAAATGACAGCTTGAATGTCCAGTAAGCCTAGTGACATTTCTTTTGTTTTGTCTTGGTTCTGGTTTTTCTTAGCTCTAGCATTTTTCCTCACGTCATGAGGAGAGACAGCAATTCTATGAACAGTTTCACAAACAGGAAGGCAAAAGAGAAACTACTGATGCAAGAGAGCATGAAAAATTGATCCATATAGGTCATTAGTCTTGACACTCATCTGATCTCTTTCTTTATGCAAATTCACTACGACTGGAAGAGTAACTACTTGTAAATTAGTTAATCAGGCAAGTAGGAGTCTTTCTGAACAACACCTGATATCACACTATGCCTAGGTAATGTAGCCAGTACCAAATATTTCCATTTATTTAGTCATGTGAGAAGGATCACAGATCCATATTAACTCCTTACTAAAATATTTGAGATAAAGAAAAGACTGACTCTGATGCTAACCTTAAGGTTTAATAATTTTTTTCTAATTATTGGCTTTGCTTTTTAATACTAGTGAAACTCATTCTATGCTTGAAAAAAAAGAGCGCTAGATTTTGAGTACAATATGATGCAATCGTTAAATAAATCCCCAAATCCGAATTTCTGCTCTGGTTGCTGAATACAGTTGTGACTCGACTGTGCAGCCCCAAAGCTCAGCTACTGTATGGAGAGTTAATGAAACAGTAGATGGCGCTCAATAATCTGCAGGATTTTTTTAGATTTTTTTAGAAACAAAAAGTTTTTTTAAAACCTGTTGTCTTCAAATTAAAGTAAGGATAAATTTAATGGCAGCAATACTATAAATTACATCATTCTAATCTCCAGTGAAGGGGTCTGCTGCAGAATTAGCAGGTTGATTAGATATTAGAAACTCAGACTGTGAATTTTCTTTTTTTTCAGAGTGCAAATGCTGTTGAGTGACAAATGACAAACACTTGTCGGGTCACTGTTAAATGTCCTCCATTATATTCCTGTTTTTTTATTTGTCCAAGTGTTTGATTACTTATTGTTCTTTGGTTTTGTTATCAACAACCATGACAGTCTCAACTACTAAATCTCTATAAAGAGACAAACCACTTTGGCTTGACTACCGCATGGCATCTAATTTTGACTTGCTGTGTTTTGATGTAGAGATACTAAATTTTAATTTTTTTTTTTTTATTTAACTTTCATGTTAAAATAAGTTTCTGCTGAACAATCTGTTATATGGGCTGTCTCTCTATGAAATGAGGGGACATGAAATCCATCCCTTATGGTATTTTCCACTGGCAAAGCAATTCTCACATGCAGTCTACAGAAGTCTCATAGAGAAAGTTACCTTTGTGGGATGGAGGATTAGGCACTACTCTTAATACAACTATTAAACATCTGAGCCTAAAGTCAGGACTTAAGAGGGAAGATGAATGAAAGGTAAGGATTCCAACCTGAACTTCAGAAGATCAAGTTCAGTTTCTGGCCTTAAAAATCTCCTGTGTGGCCTTGGATAACTTTTAAATATCCAAATAATGCAGTGCCAACAGCCAGACATCTTAGCCTGAGCCGAAGATATGTACCTTAATCCTTCTGTGTTTCAGTGTTCTCCACTTGTGAAATGGAAAGAGTAAGACTGCTCTGCTTGGAGGGATAAATGTTATGCAGTAAAGATATTACTGTACTACGGGGTAGGAAGTAGACCAAAGTAAGTAAAATTGATATCTAACTCAGTACATTTGGAGGAATGGTGATGGAGGGAATCTCTGTCCTGTAGAGCACAATGGTTGCACATATATATGCTTATTCTAATTGATCTTCCTAAAACTACTGTAATGATAAAACAAGCAATATAGACAAGAGGAACAAAAATACTGAGTTCTTCAGTTCTGTAAGAGGGATTTTTTTTTTGAATGAGACTATATATAGTTCACTGAAACTCAGTGGAAACTAAATTCTGTTAATCTCCTTTGAAAACACTGTGAACAGATAAAGAATCAGCAAAAAGATGGTAAACAGAACTTGATTTTATGCATTCCTTTTTTTTTTTTTTTCTCAAAAGCTCATTTATTTTAATCAGTGAAATGAAATCTTGATGAGATCTATATTGGAATATTGATGGTTACTTATGTAACTGCCTATCCAGTCTAATATGTTACAAAAGGTTTCCTGGCTGTGCTATTTCTACCTAAGACTGTCTGTCCCATTTTCCTTTCCGTTTTTATATTCCACCCAATCTTCAACTTCATTGTGCAATTTTAGATGGCTACCAAAAGGTTTAACATTATGCATGGTTAGTGCCAGTTATTCCTCCTCAGAAATGCCATGAATCACCAAATTCTGTAATGGTGTTGTTTTCTGGGTTATTTCTCAGGTGAGGTGTTTGCTTTCTGGGCTCCTATTAATGTCCAAGCTGTGTTTTCTTTCTTCAATCAATGCTTTCATTGCAAAAACATCTGGGCTGGTCCACTGGTTCAACTTCCAGATAGAAGCACTGGAAACATGACTGTCAGACCTGTCATAAACTGGAAATGCTCCTGTCTTTATGTTGACATTGGCACTGAAACTGCTGCACTGAAACAATAAAAACGGAACCCAAAGGAAACAGGAAGTAAAACTGAGTTTTAGAGCAAAATGAGAAAAGCTTGTTTCTGAAACAGAGTATTTGTAATAATACTTCTTCAGTTGTGTGTTTTGAGGGGGAAAAAAGCCCTGTATGAAACTGTTCTCTCAGTGCAAAGCCTTGCCAACCTTGGTAGAGAACGTCAAAATGCGTGATGAGTTTTCTTCCTCTAAAAGTCAAACCAGTGTATTACTAGACACTGAATTACCACAGCAAGGCCTATCACCTCCTGGACTGCTCCATACCTCCTCTTCTACCTCATGCTTGTCTTGTCTTTTTCAGATTATAAAGTATCTTTTCTTTTTACACACCTTTCCAATGCTTAACTACTTCTGGGTAGTATAGGAAAAAAAAGACAAAACCCCAAACAACAAAACCAGTTAGGAAATAAAAAAAAAAAGAAAAAAAAATCTGTTGTGGTAGTGACAGCATCAGTATTGATTGAGGAATGTTAACCAGTACTCCCTTGGTGCAACTCAGTAAAATAAAACAGTGTTCTGACAAATACACAGAAGCAAGTTTGAATAGTTTTCCTTTTAGCTCCTAGGGTATATTCTTTTGCAGAAAAACCAAGACAAACATGGCTGAAATATTTTCAAACCTATTCATAGGGGAATATTAATCTCCAGGAAGCACAATAAACACAGACTTTGATTTCCTTTTCCTTCCTTTTATAGACAACCCAAGAAATGCTGCAGAAAATGAGGAAACCAGAAGCCAGACAGGAAGCAATATACAAAACTGAAGCACTGCAGGTCTTGTTAACATTAGATAACCATATGGCTCTACAGAAACCATAGAATAACAGCCATCCTAATTATAGATAAGTGATGAAAGCAAGCTTAACATTAACCCCATTAAAACAGCAGCTGAGGAGATCTCATCACAATGGAAAAATGCAGCATGAGTGGAAAGGATGTCCTAAGAATGATGCCTAAAGACCATGTTAATAATCTGTATATGGTTTTACAGCTGTTGTGTTAACTTGATTTGCTTTTAATCTGCAATAGCTTTCTTGCAACTCTTGTCGCAGTAATGGAGATCCTGGTACTTTGCCATGGATAGCATTGTCCAAACAGCTGCAAACCCTGTTACCTGCTGCTCATGACAATTCCTTTAATTCTGATGATGTGTGTTGCATGTTTGTTTGTGTTTTGTTTGTTTGTTTTTTTCTGCATTTATGATGTTAGAGAGCTTATTGAAATGCCAGATATTGAAAGCTTAAGCTGTGTATACCTTTATGTGTGAGGCAGTTCCCTTCCACCTAGGCTATTTCCTGGGGCTAGGCACCCTTTCAGGATCTGCGGTAACTGAGCTTCTGATGTCTTCTCTGCTGACAGTATTCTTACACTGTAGCCTATCACTGTTTGACAGGTTTTTGTTTCAAAGGAACTGGGGAAAGGTACTGATGCAAATGATCTTGTGCTTTCAGTGTTTCTTTTATGGTATAAAACTGGAAAATTGATTAAATTTACCAGCTAATGTATGTCTGCTATATGCAGATCCATATGATTACCCTGGATTATATTAATAAAACATGGAAACCAACAAAGAAAGTTTTCTGTCTCTGACTGTTTATAAATGTAGCTTGGTCTTTGCCAACATTTCTGTCATATTCCTTATATCTCCTTTCATATTCTGTGTTATGAGTAAGTGTCAAAGAAATTACTAGCTATCAAATGATTTTACTATGCTCCTAATTAATTCATTTTTTTCTAAAAAACGTGATTATTTCTGATTTCATTTTTGTCAATATGCAACAGGCAATCCAGTAATACTGCTGAAACTCAAACTGGAGTTGTCCTGATGAGATTTTGTTTGGATCCACACCAGGTCCACAATAAATTGTTATTCATGCTGTATTAGAGAATGAGTCAGTACTTTGGATTTGACAGGATTAATCCCCTAAGCGGTTTTAGACTTTGGCTGTAAAATACCTAGGAGAAAAACCCTGAAAATCTTTTGTGTATACTGTCTAGCATAAGTGGTCATGAAATATGTAGATTTGAATATGTCATGAATTAAAAAAAAAAAAAAGAGAGGTTTTAAGCAATTCCATTTCTTCTCTAATCAAATCCTGTTGTAAAATAGCTTCAAGTTTTGAAGTATGATTCAAGCTTGATTAGCTAATGACATTATGAGTTGGCTTATTGGAATAGGAAGTGGGCGAGAGTATCTGGGTGATGTCATAACAGATCTCTGATTTCAGAGTGATATATTTGGCCTTGTAAACTGGGTTATCATGCTTATGTGAGCTAATTAGTCATATTAAATGGGTGTTTCAGTACTTCAGGGACTTACTGCAGTGTTTAGACCGCTGCCAGAAATACAGAGACTAGCCAACAACTCTGGTGCAAGAGTTATCTCAGAGAAATATTCCAGTCTGTATTTTTGTGCCAAAATGTAAAATAATGAGCCAGTTCCCAGGAACTAAGGAAATTACTGAAGGTGATACAGTACTAGATTGCTGCCTGCTGGAATCTAACAGAGGTGGGATCTTGCACAGGTTTTTCATCCAGCAGTTTTCCATCCAATATACCTACACAAAGAATCCTCACTTTGAAAGAACTCAAGAAAATAGCTCCTTCAGTACTCTTATGACCCTTGCAGTCATATGGAAGAAACTAACCAAAACAAATGGGTTAATATACTCTGAACAACATCAAATGATGACACAATGCATTTCAGCAGAATCACACTTGACCTTTAAATAATTCCATAAACAGGGACTGTAAAATGTTAGTGGATGTTCTGTGACAGAAAAAGCAAAGTTCATTAAAGGTTTGTACAAACAGTTTGGACATACAAAACAACTGAGCAACTGCTTGGTTGTGGGGACCATCTGAATCTGAATGTGTGGGTTTCACAAACCTTGGGTGACTCTGTGCAGAAGTGGTAACATTGAGGGAATTGGTGCCTCTCTTTCTTTGTGTTTGGTCTTTTAAAAATTTCTTTAGTGAAATTATTATTGTGAGTCTGAACAAGATATAATTATTGTGAGTACCCTGAGGGCATTAATGGTCCTGATGGCCCTGGGACCTCTATCCACACCCATTGCTGTGGGCCCAGGGGCTTCTTTTCAACTCTGTATTTGGTGAGAGGACTACTGATTAGGGCATTTCTTTTTAGGAGTATCTAGTCTATTATATGAAATAAAACTAATTTAAATGAAAATATCCATCTAGATTCAGAATAAACTTTTTTGACTAATATTTGGGAATTTGTGAAACTTTTCATGATTCCAGACTCATAGAATATCTCAAGTTGAGAGGGACATATAAGAATCATGGAGTCGAAATCCTTGCTCCTCATGTGACTACACAAAGCACAGAACACACCTTCACTGTATGCTCAGCATTAAGACTGCAATTCAGACATTACATCTGTATCAAGTTCAGTTTCCAGGGTTCTTTGCTAATTTATACATGACCTGTGTTTCTGGTCGGATAATCATGATTTTTCTGAACTGAACAATGAGGGTAGTTTGGAAGATATCATGAAGTGCTACCTGAATTTCACTGGTAATTTTCCACTTAGTACTCCATCTCAGAAAAAGTAAAGATGTCCTCACAACTGCCAAAATTTTCTCCACAACAACCTTATTTTCCTTATTTCAGGGGGTCTTTACAACTTTCATACAAAGCATTTTGGAGTACTTAATAAATATAAATTATTCTTTGATTACTTTATTCCATTAGCCAGACCAAAGTTCAAGGCAAAACTTAGGAGCAGAGAGCCCCAAAACAACTGCATACAAAGGAGAAGACCATTTATTTCCAAAACAATGAGAAATGATCAAGCAGCAAGCTATAAGAAATTTGTACTGGAGTTCTCCTGAGTTATATCATGTGTTGGCAACTTTTTAAAAAACAGTAAGGGTTGGCTTGCATCAGGTGTCCTCAACATGAGAACAAAATTTAAGTATCCTGGTTTCTGCTATTTGTTCTTACCACTAAATGACACTTTCTCTGGAGATTTTCTTCCTGAAATAAAACTGGGAGTTATTTCAATATTTCCAGATACATCCAAGAGCTTTTATTCAACTTCTTAATAAAAGTGCAGGACAAACCCCCCACAATCCATTGCTCCATTGCAGTTTTTGTCATTCAGCATCAGTACCAGGCATTGATTCAATTACAATTTATGTTTCCGATTTGCTTCATACACAGTTGCCACCAAGAGACCCTTGTCTAGACTGTAAAGATGCACTGCACAAACTCTTTCACTGTCCAGGCTGATTCATTAAGAGAAATGAAACGCTGCTGCAGTTTACCATCTTCATTAATCAGAATAAGGTTGGACTTCATGTTATTCAAAAAAACCAATTCAGACATATCACAATGAGTCTTTAAGAAGTAGGAAGGTACAAAACTATTATTTCAGGGAATTATTTATATGCCTTGGTTATGTGTCAAGTATAGTTCTTCTCTCTGCTGCCCTTTTGCATAGTATTATATTTTCTTATCCCATTAAGGACTACTTTCTTTAGTGTGTTCTACTATAGTGTGTGCTTTTTGGCACATGGGTTTTGATTTGTCATTTGAACTTTACTACATTTTGTTCATTATGCTGCTAATATTATGAAACACATCATTATACTCATACTGAGTGTCACAGCTCTACAAGATCAAATCTCGCTAGTATTGTGTCTGAAAATCAGTTTTGAGTGAAACCAACACAAAGAGTATTTCTCATACTGCCCTCTTCTTCCCCTAATTGCTACAAAAGATGCTAATATGGTTCTGCTCCTTTTTCCATTCTTTCATCTGTGGGAGAAATTTCACATTTGGTTTCTACATTTGTCTGCTGGATTCTTTTCTGTGGCATACAGCTCAGGAAGTGCCACTTCCATGCCTCTTTGGATTCCTTTCTGTTTGAAAACCAGACAAAACCCCAAATAAAATCCCACAAAAAAGCTTCTTTATCTTCACAATTGCTAAATTTCACCTCTATACAGGATTTTCCATAGTTGACACATAAATATTTATGTATAATTTTAATGAATACTGAAGTGAAAATTTGGAATTTTCACAGTATTGTTGTGAAGGAAAGTTTTGCTATACCATAAGTTTCTTGTCTATTGAACACACTTGTAGAATTTGATAATTGTATTTTAATTGTTTCTTTTAACTGTGCCTTTAAAACCCCCAACTTTCTATCCATTATATATTTGTCATTCTAAAATATAGTCATGCTGCCAGTGAGTTATGAGAGTTGCTATTGATGATACCATGTAATAGTATGATGTTGCCAACACACTATTACTTCATTAGAGAGCAGCTGGTGCTCCAGTGCTATCTACTTTTACCTGATAAAATGAGGAATGTGAATTTTTTTTTTTTTTGCAAAAATATGAATTTTATGAAGATGAAGAATGTTACCTTTTGTAGTTATACCTATACTGCAGTCGGGAGCCCCCGGTGGTGTAGAGGAAAACACACTGCACTGTCACTGCAGAGACCCGGGTTCGATTCCCGGTCGGGGCCCCTCCCCGGGCAGATGGAGCTCGTTAGCCCTGTA
>NW_020955505.1:2115017-2135010 GCF_003031625.1 Empidonax traillii
AAATCTTAGAGGTTATTTATTTAGTGATATACGTTGGCACCTAGACACTGTAGTACTTACTGTATGTCTGAAAAAAAAACCCTATGACGAAACTACTGGTGAGACCTGTAAACTCCCTTGCATGTTAAATCTTATTTCCTGTTTTCCATGAGCATAAAGGTAAATTAAAAGTGTTTCAAATCAGATAGGTTTATACCTTTGGACATGATGCTCTAATGGACTTCTGACAGAAGCCTTGGGCTGCAATAAAGAATCTACCATGAAAAATACTTAATTGGAAATCTGGAAAATTCACGCCTAGAGTCACAAGGATGACCTGGTAGATCTATATCCTACTATAAGAGATAAAAGAGGAAGTGAGCTTACACATAAATTGATTTTTTTTTGTTTTTAAACAAATGGAAGAATGAGAAATTATGCATTCACACAAGAGGCAAATAGTTGCACTCCTCAGACACACAAAATGGAAGATTTAGATATCTCTATAGCTTCTGACAAGAGTAGAGGGACAGAATCACCTGCCTTTACCTGCTGGCCACACTGCTTTTGATGCAGTCCAGAAGTCCTAAAAGAAACAAAAACAATATAGAAATTAACTGATATTCTGGAAAAAGCTGAACTTAAGTATGTTTTGGTAAAAGAATACCGTGGCTCCTTTTTGGGGAAAATGTATGGCACAGACACAGAGGTCACTAGTGTATGCTAAGGGTGAGGTTGGCTTTCTACTTCAATTATCTTTTTTCCCAGGAATATTTCTGTTTTAAATGATAAACAGGTGCTTAAAAATTAGAATTTAATGAAAAATGATTATCTGTATTGTGGAGATTGATTTAATATGCTCTCCTAATATTCTTGCATTTCTGCACACACCAGACTCTCTTTAGCTCATTTATTAGGGAGTATAGGACAGAAGGAAGGAAGCAGTGCAAATCTGTATAATTTCTGAATGTTTTAGGGCCATTTAGTGTGTCCAGTCTGTCCTGTTACAGATCAGGCCATAAAATTACATTCATTGTTTGCATCCAGACCAACAGTATGAAGTGAATTAGAATATTTTCCTTGTTTCCTATTATTTTCAGAACAAAATCCTATTTTTGTTGAAAGTTCTCTCGTATGTAAACTTTTTTACAGTCAGTTAATAAGCTCTTCCAGAATGTAAAATGGAATTTCAATTCCATTTTCAAATCTCTTGGTTTTAACTGCTCATTATTGAAATGTTTTTTGGTGTTTGGCAGATTAAAGGGTCCTTGCATATTAATGTCATCAGCATGCAGTCTCTTCCATGATAAAGACATTTTTCCTTAAAGACTTTCTCTGTTGAAGCAAACCAGTCATAATGTGAATTCACACCTAGAATGATGTAGCAATGTTTGAAGAGTAAAAAGAGAAAAAAATCCCGAACTTTGTCTCCTACCATTTCCTCCCATTCCAGGTGGTAAAATGATTACAAGAACCAAACCAGAATCTTACCTCTTTGAGAAGAGAGTAGATTTTAAGGACTTGACTGTCATAAAATGCAGTCTTGTTCCTCTACACTTTTGAAAATAGTAGTATGATTTATGTGGTTTTGCTGACGGGTGAATATTTAGGCCTATCACACATCACAAGTATGTTGATCTTCCACATAATAAGCATACTTTTGCATAGGCACAAATGCAAATAGAGTTGAATTTGAGTATCAGAACCTAGAAGGGAATTAAGACATTGAGGGCAGGAAAGAAAGGTATGTTTCATGATCTTCTGTTTAGGTGAGTCTGTGAAGCAACATTTTTACTTTGGCAAACAAACAAACGAACAAACACAAAGCCACTAAAAACCTACCAATGCAAACCCAGAAAATTTCATATTTTGTTTATGGTGCTTACCTGGCAGCATTTCCTTTCTGATCTGTAAAACCAAGCAAACTACAATCAAACTACAATTTGGGTGCGCTGTCACAGTGAGATAAGATACCAGGTCTGAAGGTGAGATTTTCTGGTTTTTACAGACTTTGCCTTCTAAATTAGTGAAATGGGTTAATTTTCTTTTAGAGACATTTTCTTTTTCTACTTTTTAATCTTGTGTCATATTCAGATGTATCCTAAAGACTCTTACGAAAGAGAGAGACAATCAATTAATATTCTGTCAGCAGATGGCTGCTCTCAGAATATAAACATTGCGCAGAAGACAAGAGAACTAGATAGGAAACAGAAACTGTTTCCCTTTGTAATGTTTTAGGTGAAGCAGCAAATTGAATGAGAAGTCTAACTGCGTGATTATATTCAGATGCTAAGCAAACAGACTTTAAGTCCCTTTGAATTGCATTTGAAACCCCCCTAAACCTGTTTCCCAGATCCCAAGACAAAGACGTATGGTATATGTCTAACAGTGTGACTTTGCTGGCAAGAAAAGTACTAATAATTAAGTTCCTGCACATGGTGAATCAAAGATCACTGGAGATGCTTTCAGCTTACTTTTCTGTGTGCTGAAGATGTGTAATGAAACATACAGAAAAAATAATCCCTCTTTAATCACTGAATTGCAACTATACATATGAAAAGTGCCAAGTGCTTTAACCACAGGAAAATGTCTTTGATTTACATACTAGATGATGTAGCTCTAGCAATGTCAACTCCTTACTTTGAAGAACAAATGTACTTGGATCTGACCAGCTGGAACATCTCTTTGGGAAAGAATACCTGTTTGGCACTTGCACTTCCCAGACACTTATTACAAATCTAGAAATTATTTACAGACTATACATGTTATACTCTGGAACAGATATTTCTTCTGATGCATTAAGATCCTTAAGATCTTAAGCTCTTAGTATGTAGAATTTTAAAGTCGTGGGTATGTAGCTTCTACCACTTTATAAGTAACCACTCTTTAGTGCCAAATTCTTGAAACTCTGTTTAATGTCCTTTTTCAAGGAAAGATTTTAGCAAGAACATCCAATCTGTAGGAGATGTACCTAGAGAACACAATATACACATTGTTTGATATCTCTTTAGACTAAACTATTAGAGAAGACACAGGATCCTCCAAAGAGGGCCAAGCAGGACAGAGAGAGATGATGAAGATGAAGGAGGGATGAAGCATTGTTTTTTTGGAACCATCAACCCAATTCAGGGAGGCATGCCTAGGGAAGGGCCTGAGGGCAGTCTGCAGGATGGACAGTTTTTGTGCTAGGTGCAACCATGATGTAATAGTTAGATATGATAATTAACCAGTATTTAAAATCGTAGCAGTTAATCTGTGTGCTTGTGCTAAATGTATTTTATGCACCTTAAGGCCTTAATAAAGACCTGCTCTCTCCCTTACTTTAAAAACTCTCCAGAGAATTTGTCTTTGATTTTAGGCAACACTTCAAAATCTTAAATAATATCAATCTGAAAAAATAAGGGAAATCCATGATTAAGGCTGTCATCTTGTATTGTTATGTTCTGTAGAAGGATTAGTAGGATTTGAGAAGTATGTGTATATATATATATGATGTTAAACATATACTGTGAGACATATCATACAGAAATATTCCTGAAAGCCAAGAATACAGCACAGAAAAATTTGTTGTGCATTTCAGGTAGACTCAAGGCTCTCTGAAGACTCCGTGTTTTTGACTTAGTGCATGAGTGGGTGGTTTCTGAAGTACTTTAATGTGACAACAATCAAATATTTAGATGTGGACTAACTCACGCATGCATCTGAAATGGAGGCTAGCCAATGGGTGATTTCCCCCTTTCTGTTAGTAATTGCTTTAGATAGTAAGTTAGGATAAAAAAAAAAAAAAGAAAAAAAAGAGAAGAAACCATATCTTATCCCATAGCAACTAATTATCTTATTGACATGGCATATATGAACATGTTGTGATCTGACCCCACCGTTTACCCTGTGTACTGATTTCACTGTGTCCAAAACATCAGAGAAACTTTTCCTCTTATTGATTGTTTCATTTTCTAATGTGAGTGATAAGAACAGCTTTTGAGATAGAAAGTGAGCTTAAAGCATTATTATCTAGATTTTCTGGAGTTGTGGTAGTGGTGCTACCTAAATGAGACAGCAATTTTCAGTTGTCATCTGCACTTTCCTGGGGAAAAAAAAGTCTCTTTTCAAGTTGAGAATTTTCATGTTTGCTCTCTGTTTGAAAGAGAAATTTTTGAAACTCTGTTGTTTCATAAACTAAGATGGTAGTCCATTTACCATTACATTTTGTGCTGGTAAATGTTTCCCACTGCTTTTGTTGTTCAGCCAGAAAGCTGCATTTCTTCATCCATCATGAGGGCAGAGTTGAGGTTAGGTCAAACGGTGCGTGCAAAGTGTTTTTCAGCTTTTGTTTAAGCAAGCTTTAGCTATTTCTGCAGCTGATTTAGAGTTCTTTGATCTGTCTCATTCACTATAAATATAGAGAAGATGTAACCATGATCAAGGCTGCAAAGAAAATATACTGACCTTAGTTACCTCTGGGCTAAAATAACAAAGGGATGCAGGAAAGGAAAGAAAGCAGGAACAATGAATTAAAGAATCTGATTCTTCATTTACTTATGCCAGCTTGTTCCAGTAGATTCCGTGTATTTCAGTAAATTTACTTCTGATTTACAGTGGTTTGTGAGAGAGCAAAAGCAAGCTTCATATAATTGCAAAGAAAACTAAAAGGAAACGTGATTAATGTTCTGCATTCCTCATGTACCACAAGCAAGTTAGATTAAATACATTACAAGAGATTGTAATGTATTTAACGAGGAAACACTTGGATAAAAGTCTGTTCATGAAACTTAGAATCTATAGGATAATGTGTGATTTAGTGAAAAACACTCCTGTGTGAGCAGTGAGCCCATTCATTGTCCTCTGCAGCGCTCATTCCCTGTTGCTGTCAGACAGAGAATAGTTCAGCACAATGGTAAATTTTTAACATGACAATTTTACTTTCTTCCATTTCTCCATGTAGTTTTTCATTCCTGAAAATAATTTGCTAATGTTACAATGTTTCACCAAAGATGCAATTTTTTATTCTTTGGAAAAGCCCATTTTATAGCTTTGGGGTGTCTGGTAGTAAATATTGGGGAAACAGGTTGAATAGAAGACCCAGTGCCCTTTTGGAGAATGGAAAAAAACCCTCAACAGCGAAAGTTTTAAAGGATCAGAAACACATTTGAAATTGATCAGGCTCTATTAGTATAGAAATCAGTGATCTAAAATCTAATGCAGTTGAAGTTTTTTGTAGAGCTATTCTGATCCTATGGGGAGATGTAAGGGCTCACAATATGTTATCAAGTCCATATAGTCCCATCCAGTCACTGGAATGGTTCTTTTGGTTTGTTCCCCTCTGTATCTCAACCTAGAGGGCACAGATTCCTCTTCCTTCAATGCCAACAGCTTTTTCTAAAATTGTTTTCCCTTCTTGTTCAACACTGCCTCCTTTATATTCATATTTTTGTTTTCTACTAGATTCTGAAAAGATTTAAGTGATTTATATTTAAAATAATTTACATCTCAAAGCCAGTTAGAATGGTAAAAAAAATACAAGAGGAAAATAGGAAAACCTATTTTCCAAATTCCAGCTTCTTAAACACAGAAGAGATATTTTCAAGAAGCATTTTCAACACACAATAAAAGGAAATTGTGGGTCCTCAGTATGCATCTTCTGAAAAAATAAGTCAAAGACTCCCAATAATTCTTGTTTATGGGGATTAAGCAATAATATTTTAAATGATAGGAGTTGGATTAATTGTTTTTTTGCACATATCAGTCTTTGATTTCAAATTAGTCGTGTAGGCTGGCTGTCTAATCAGTCAATATGTGGGATTGTGAGACAATATCTATAATCTGATTACACTGTGTTAACCAGTGAAGCACCCCCAAGATGCATTTGAACTTTGATGGTAACAACTATATTAATAAAATTAAATGCAGTAAATGGAAAGAAGAGAGGAAAAGTTTGTGGTGTAGATATTTTCTGAAGATCTTTTTTCTCTCCATGTGCAGGTTCAGAATATGTAAGTAACAGAGAAGCATTCTGAATGTTCCACATATGCCTTGGGCAATGATCACAACAGCTTGCTTTGTTAAGTGTAGTGTTCAATAAGACAACTTTTACCTCAGCCAGTTAATAGTTCTTGCAGGCTCTGAATAAGCAAAATGTTAAACAGCTGCTTGTACATTCTTAAAGTTCTTGAAGCACATTGTATTCTGCAGAGTTAAGAGTCACGGGAAAAAGAGGAAATGAGAGAAACTGAAATTTTGACCATGACCACTATTGAGTGTCCACAGTTCTTGGAGATGTTCTTCTTACCATAGTAAAATTGGAGCCAAAGGGACTTGTGCAGTAGCACTGCCTCAATTTGGCATTACACACATGACAGAAACTCTCTCAGTAAAGGTCAAATTCAGGCTTTATCTGTGAGAGAGCTTATCTTTGGAAAAAATATTTATTATTGAGGAAAGGTTGTCAGATGATAAAGAAATTATCACTTTCCCATATAACCCATTCCAAAGGGTAAATGCCACTGGGACTTTCAAAAAAGAAACACTTCATTTTGAATTTATTCAGCTTTTACATATAGTTCCATTATCCCTTTTCCTATTTGATCACAGCTGATTGCTGTGATCTCCTCCTGGTATATATGCTCGGGAATTCCTTGCAAAACTTTGGAAATTTGAGTGGAAATAAAAGAATTATGTTTATTTTCAGAAAGTGCTGATATTGGCTCTGTCTAGACTGTTAAGCAAGTACTTTCTGCACTTAGGCTATATTCCAAATACAAAGAGGAAAGTTGGGTGCATAGCCAAAGAGAAACCTACAGTGTGCTTCAATAGATCCAGACTGGATCAATCAAAACTAAGACTTCTGGGCACACTGAACAGCATACTTACCCTGCTGAATGTTTGCAATCAATAAATCCTAAGCCTTGTATTTAGTGTTCACTGGAGAGGAACAATTTAAGAACACTAATTTGTTCCTTCATGGAATATTGGAGGTGCATGATGAAAAAAGCCACTGGAATGTTTACTTCTGAGATCTACCAGCTTTTTTTCTGTTGAAATGCTGATGCTTTTGTTTTCCTTACTGAAGTGTTCCAGCTCATATATGCTATACACCTATCAAACCTAGTTTTTGAACAGAATTGATGTCTACTTTTTATATTCAATATCTCTTATGTTGTCTAGACTGAAGGCAGACTTACATCCTTAACGCATCTGTAAACTCAGTATAGGTTCTCTCGCCATATCTGGGAAAGATTTTGATATGTCACTGTAATTTTAAGGGATTTGATGCCAATCTATCTTAAAGATACATTTAACCTGGTTAATAGAATCTGCAATTTCCTAATCATGATAAATAATTAAAAAAAGATTTTATGAAATAAAATATAATGATAAAACATTTTATCAGAGGGAATATAACTATAAGATATAGGTAGATGAAACAAATTGCCTGAAGATTGGAAAAAGAGAGACATAAATCAAAATATCTAGAATTCTGAACAGGGTCTGATTGCATACAGTATCTTAAAAGCTGATTTGATTTTCTGCATGGCTACACTATGAATTTAATTTCTTTCTTGTGTGTCTTTCTTGATTTCTGATCTTGTGCTCCAGACGAAAAATAATGTTCAAAAAGTTCATCTTAATAAGCCCTGCTGTTCAACACTATTTACTTTCCATACCTTCACACTTTTCTTAGGGCAAATAATTTTGGATAATAGGTACTGCTAACTGGTGATTTCCCTGCAAGTGAATTATTAATTTTACCTGGGTAAATATTAAGTGTAACATTTGTAAATTGATGTAACATTAGTAATACAATTTATAGATGAAATGTTTTTACCTTGGGCAAAATATAGCCGTGGGCAACAACTTGGTTGGAACTCAGTAGTTAAAAGGAGGAAATAATTTTCTTTGAGTATGGCCAGGACACAGGGACTATTGCATTATGTTTGTGAGCAGAGCTATTTGGAAAACTAAGTGCCTGTAAATATTCATGGCCTCAGATTAATATTGCATCAAAAAATGACAGACATTTCTGGCTGTTTCACTTAGCCAGAAATACTAGACATTGCCAAGGTTAAAACAAATTTAGTACTTCCTTTTTAATTTACTAAGTGAGAAGTATGTGACTTTGATGCTAATGCAGTGCAATAAAAATGAAATCAGCTACAGTTTTCTGATGCCAGTGGACTACTATGCAAACACTATGGAACCATCTACTAGGGTAAAAAAAGAATCAGTTTCTTAACTTTAAGAAAAAGACATTGACCTTGTTAAGTCTTTGTAACAATTAAATGATGTATAAAATGGTTACAGTGCACAGACAGAATATGCACAGTGCATCTGCCTGTTATTTGTGGTGATATTGTTCTCAGGAGTGGCTAGAAACCTATCAAGCATGGAAATGAAGGGATGGACAATACGTATGAGCAAACTGGGTTAGAAATAGCATGCAACTCCTTTACTTCTATTTTTTTCCCTACTCTTCAGATTCCCCAGATGCCCAAACAAGACTCTGTGATAAGTTTTAAGGGTAGTTAAAAAGACTTTGAAAAATCTTACTAAAGTAAACAAGGATACCACTTTGCCTAAAATTTGCTGAAATCCTTGTTAATGTACTCATTATTGTAAAATTAAAATATTTTTCTACATTTTTTTATAGGACTAGGAGAAATCAGACAAGATGAGGGCAGGAAGAAATAGTTTGGAGGTTTCAGTAAAGTCGAGTTCCAGGTTGAGAACCATATTGGATGCTTTGAAGTGGTAAGCTTATGGAATGAGGCAGAAATAGGTAGGAGTTACCTGCTAGGTGTATATGTGGCCCCACGCAGAGATGGACTTGGAAAGCAGAAGTAATCATCTGGAAAGATGATTAACAAACAAGGAGTCTGACAGCAAAAGGAAAAAAAAAAAAAAGCATAGCAAATCAAGATGAGGGCCCTGATCTGGTAATATTATGTGCATGTTTAACTATACCCTTGGGACTTGTTGGATTTATAGGAAGTACTCACATAAATAAGGTGAACCGTCTGCAAAGTTGAGGCAAAGGGCCAAAGCATCTGTCCTCAATCTTATAATACAGTGATGCAAAATAAATTACCTGAAAAATAATGGAACCTTTAATTCCAGTACTCTGAGCCTTTAATTCCTCAGTGTATTATATGTGGATTCATTACAGTATATGCACTGAGTCTATTTAAACAGCTAATACAGCATGTAAAATAAACTTTTCTGATGTAGGAAATACATTCTCTTTCTAAGTGAAAACTGAACTCATTCTATTTCATAATCTGGTTTATATCTTCCACATGACCCAAGTGATTAAGGCCAAGTGGAATATATTTTTTTGGTAATACTTGCTGTAATAGTCATGGGTTTAGTTTGTATAAATGTGAATGTCATTACTAATGAGGAAAAAGAATTTTGTTTTTAAGCAGAAATTGTCCTTTTAAGTTAAGGTTGAAGAAACTGTGTAATAATTCTTGCATAATGATAGTATCTAATCTTGATTTCTCTTGTTGGACAGTAGTGTTCCATACGTAAATCATTGGGGATCATATCTATGGCTGGTAAAGATGATGTAGTTATAGCTTATTAACCTAGAGATAATATTAGTATCGGATGCAAATCTACCTGAAGGTCAAACCTGGAACAAAATTTGAAGGAGATTATCAGAGAGAAATCCATTGATTAGCTTTTGATTAATTATTTAGGAAGGATTAAAAATACTTTTCCTGGAAAAAAACAAAAGTTGAATGCTAGACAGATGTCTCAGGTACTTAATATATGCTGTGACTGACTTTCTTAGTGAAGCTGAACTATTAGAAGACAGAACAATGGTCAGAAAAATGACATTTCTTTTCCTGGAATAGCTATAAAAGGGGCTTGAGCTGCCTGGATATCTTAAAGAGGGCTAAACTTCAAAGTTTATAAAGAAGGAGTTTGAAAAATCAGCAGATAATTCCAGTGTATGTGCCATTATGTTGTTGTATAATACAATGGAAAATTCTGGTCCAGAGAGGAAGTGGGGCATAATGGACTGAGCTTAATAGCATTTGTTTACATTATATCTTCTGTTTTATACAGATTTTGACGTTGTTGCTGAGACTGTAATCTTCAATATCCAGACTTGAACCCCTTCAATAGCGTCAGAGATACAAGTGTATGCGTTTTGGTTTTCTTTACTTTTTGCAGTTCCTGGACATCTGAGGCTTCCATTTTCTGCTGGCTTCCTTCTTTTTATTGCCTTTTTTAAGTGTGTATTAGGCTAGAGTTATTGCTGGCTTGCTCTCTCACCTCATTGCTCACCTTAGGCCTTTGCAATCCTTTGAGTCCTTTAAAATTTTATTTCCATTTTCATCAGGTGCTGGCTCTTTTCCATACTCTGGCATTTTAGTTATTCAGGGATGCACACTGTAAGCCAGCTTACATAGTTTACTGTTGCAGCCTGATATTCATAGTTTGCAAGGAGTTTAACTGTTAACGTTCATTTTTAGCAAATGCTGATGGCTAATATCTGTTCTTCTGTTAAATGGTGAGAAAATTGATGCTTTACCTTTCCCTTCCTAATTTTTATCCTTAATCCCAAAGGCTCTGCTTTATGTTCTGGGTTAATAGCCCTTCAGAATTTTAATTTAGAAATCATCTGGGTATTTGGACAGAAACCTGGTATAATTCAGTCTGAACTGGCAAGCCTATGTAGTGGAATACCTGCCCTAGAAACATACTGCAACACACTCTACCTGGTCCCACAACTAAGAAGGTGATATTGGCCAGCACAGATGAAGGAGTAGGAGATAGTCTTACATACTGGAGACTCCCATGAAGATATTTTTGAAATCTTGAGGCACATCAGGTAAAATTTAGGCTTTGCGAAGAAGTGGGGAAAAAAGGCCTGTGGTATAAGCTAGATTTGATCTGTGTTGTGGAAAACAACACAGCTAAACTTCACACAGCCACACACTCTCTCCTGGTGGGATGGGAAAAAGAATATGGTTAAAAGTGAGAAAACTCATGGATTCATATAAGGACATTTTAATATATAAAGCAAAACCTGCACTGAGAAACAACTGAAACAAGGTATTCACTCACCACTTCCCATGGGCAGGCAGGTGTTCAGCCATCCCCAGGAAAGAAAGGCTCCATCACATGTAACAGTGACTTGGGAAGACAAATGCCCGTACTCCGAATGAGTCCCCCCTCTTTTCCCCCCCCCCAGATTTATATGCTGAGGGTGATAACATATAGTATGGAATATCCTTTGGATCAATGTGGTCATCTGTCCTGGCTCTGTCACTTCCCAGATTCTTGTATACCCTCAGCCTCACTGCTGGTGGGGTAGTGTGAGAATTAGAAAAGGTCTTGATGCTGTGGGACAGGTCTTGGTGCTCAGGAACAGCTAAAACATTTCTCTGTTATCAAATTCAAAACAGAGCTCTACGCCAGTTACTGCCAAGAAAATTTACTCTGTCTCAGTCAAAGCCTGTACAACCTGATATTAGAAGACTTAATATGAATTTTGAAAGTTAGAGGGAGAACATGGCTATGATTTCCAGTAGCCTCATGACCACTTACCTTACATATATAAATCTTTATATATATATATAAATAGGAAATGCTATTTTTCTTATTTAACATACTAAGAACAGAAACACTGATTAAAGTTCACTCTGAAACGAGGTTCACAGCTGGTTTTGGGCAAGTCACATTACATTCTGCAAGGTACATTCAAAGGTGCCTTTGCTAGTGTAGGGATCAGAGGCAAAGTGTTGATTTCACTGAGGAATTCTACCCAAGCTCTTTTGACCTGAACTGGTTCCTTCTGAGATAGATTTTGATATGTAAACAAATCCATGACTTTTGACCAGGGTCATTCACCAATTCCCTGGAAAATTAAAATCTTAATTCTAGATCCTCTCATTTTTGTCACTTATTACTGAAAAAAAGTAACACTGAGTTTCTTATTTGAATAGTTCATAAATCACAGAATACACTGAGTTGGAAGAGACCCACGAGGATCATCGAGTCCAACCCTTAGCCCTGCACAGGACCATCCTCAAGAGTCACACCATGTGCCTGAGAGCATCATTCAGATGCTTCTTGAACTCTATCAGGCTTGGTGCTTGAGCACTTCCCTGGGGAGCCTGTTCGAGTGTCCAACCACCCTCTGGGTGAAGAACCTCTTTCTAATATCCAATCTAATTAGGGGCAATGTGGGTTTTTTCCCTCTCTACTGAAGGCTAAGAGGAAAAGAGCATGTTGTCTCAGCACTGGGTGTTAGGCTTTGAATTTCACACTATGAAAAGTTACCTCTCTGCGGTATTCTTTTATCAGATTCTGGAAGCTCTGATAGACCCTTAAAATTAACATCTGAATTCCTGTAAACTTCACTACTTCTGTCAGGCAGTTTAAAACATTGTTGATACAGAGGCTTATTAATTACTAGTATAGTCTTTGGAATTGCCTAGTCTAGAAACTGATGAACAAAGTCATTCCAGAAAGCAATCAATTTGAAATCTAATTTGTTGGTGAAATGAACCATATAAACAAAATGCCACTTGCAGTTTGACTAAAATGAGATGTGCTTAACGAGCCTATCATCATCTGTAATATTCATCATGATGGGTCACAGTTACAAAAAATGTCATAAATCTCAACCAATGCACATAAAGCTGAAATATAAAATTGTATTCTGAAAAGAATAAAACATAAAACAGATGGTTGCCCCACGGTAACATCCTTAAATTTCACATGTTCTACTCATTGACTTTTGGGCAGATGAACTGAAACCAAGTAGGGAACGGGGGGTAAAGCAGGTGTCCTTTCCACAGTGCATTTTACCTTATTATCCATACTGGAAGTTGAGACTGACTAGGGAGGCAGAAGTTCTAGATTTGAGTGACCAAACATAAGCCCTTTTGGAGTAAAGTGATTAACAACTTTTCCATCTTTATTTTGAATAGCTCTAGAGCCAATTATTCAAGGTAAAAATTAGATTATTGCAGGCAACATGGTGGAAGCTTGAGGACTTGCCAGAATTTTTTTTTTTTTAATTAGTAGTGATGAATAAGAGTTATAAGTAAAGTTGTAAGTAAAAAATATGAGATGTTTGGATACTAAAAAGACACTCAAGGGGCTAAGAAACTGACCTCCCTTAGATAATATGAAATCTAGTTTCTATTTCTTCCATGCTTAGCTAACCAGACAGTATGTCTCCTCCCTTCTGACTGATGACCCTGTTTTTCCCTGGAAGGTCTAAACCAAGAAATCCGCAGTTACAGCTTTAACATTTAGTATTGGATGATTGGATATTTCCCAGAAATTCCCTTTTAGACAATTATTTATTAAAAGATATCTGAAAGTCCAGGAAAAAGGGGGATTTGCTTTAATACAAATGCTTTCTTGTAAGTAGTGGGGGAGTAGAATCCTGTATTTTAAACTTTTCATGAAGCTTCAGAAGAGGAAAAAAAATTCAAAAAAATGGAAGGAAAGAGAGGAGATAAGATGTATTTGCTACATATTCATTGTCTTCTGTGACAGATATTTATATGCAAATGGTTGTGTGTCCATGGATGTGTGCTTATATAGATGTATATGTGTGTTCTATATGGGGGCGTATCTGTATACATGTAGAAATATAATATATACTTACATACATATGCGTGTGCTGAAAGAAAAAGAGGTGTGAGAACTCTGATGAAACCCTTTGCTCTGTGGAAAGACAAGACGTTCTTTTGATGTATCTACTATAAATAAAACATATGCAATGTTGTTGATATTTTTCCGCCTTTTTTCTTATTACAGGATTGGGAAACAAAGGAAAACGTCTTAGGTAGGGGGCTGGATTGTGGTCTTATAGTAATATAAATTTATTGGTTTCAGTTCAGTTATTCCAGATGAAAACAGCACAACAGAATCAATCCCCTAATCGCTGAAGTGTTACCTGATGGTTTTTAAGATATGAAGAGTCTATTGATTTTTGCTGTCAGAGGACAGTATCTTAAAGTAGTGTGTTTATGTAAGTGAGAGAGAGATAATGGCAAATTAAAATCAGTACTGCAAAAATAGCTTTCTTTTTGCCCAGACAGATGTTTTTCAAGGAGAAAATAAATATCAAAATAAGGGAGAAATGGTTTTTTGGTTGGACTTACTCTTTTCTCCTGCCTATAATGCCAAACCCCCATTTTTCAAGAGCATACTGAGTATGAGCATATGAGTATGTGGATTAACACAGCAAAGAAAGAACTATTCCTATCAGATTAGCTCTAGCAGAAAGCTGTATGAGCGATGCCACCCTGCCTCTGGTACCTGAGCCAGCCAGGGCCCTCAGAGGTATCTTATTCCACTTGGGGCCCCATGTAGAGAAGGCTTGAGTCGGTGCACTTAGGAGATGGATTTGATACTGAGCTTGGTAAGCTTCCCAAGCCCAGGCAGTTGAGACCAATTAGCGCCTTTTCAACAGAGATAGTCCTTGTGTGGGGAGTGCAGCAGGGCATCTGTAGGTGACCCATTATAAACAACCCCCTGCTGTGCTCTGACAGAACAAAGCACTAGTTTCCTAAGGTGCAAGGTGCACTGCCGGTCTTACACAGCAAGATTTATTTGAAGGAAGTGATATGATTTGCTTTTTAATTTGGAAGAGAGTTCTTGAGGAGACAGTTTTGTAAATTCTTGAATCAATTAACTTTCCATAGGAAAATTGAGTTTCTGAGAAATATTTAATGAAATCAATGAACAGTTATAATGTTTTTTTTTCAAAATTTTATTTCTAAGCAGAAAAAAAGAAATTTCTAGAAATCATTATGCCTACTTAATATTTCAATAAGGGCTCTGCTGACATATACCGATGTTTGAAATTGGCCTATTTGTCTTTTGGCTATTTTATCACCTAGTGAAGTACTGGGAAAGGTATTTATTTACTTTCCTTAGGATTTCTGCCTCAAATCCTTTAAAATAGACTCAGAGGCTAGGGAGAAATTTGTCTTCAAATGAAAAAAATTGATAAGAATGTAATGCTCTGCCCATTAGGGTTGGAGCCAAAGAAGATCCTGCTTGAAAAGCTTAGTTAACATTATCTAATATACGAAAGTTTAAAAGTGAATTGACAAAAATAATCTGTCTTAAAAACTGTTTTCCTTCACTGAAAAGGAAATCTTCCTTCACAGATTCCTAAAATCTATATTTTCTGCAGGTACAGCTCACTTCTCAGATGCAAATCTTCAAGGCAGCTGGCAGGAAGCTGAAGGCTCAGCTGAAGCCCAACCATAAATAAGTAGAGCTTTAAATGGTTTCAGCAGCATTGTCTCTTCTGTTTGCGTTTATTGAACACTGTAAGCAGTGCAGCTTGGCTAAGACTGCAAAAGAAAAAACTGAGAACTCAAGATTTCTATATTTTCTGTTTTTTTCTTTTTTTTTTTTCTTTTTTCCTGCTATTTCTGTGTTTTCTGCTGAAATTGATAAGGTTTTACAATGAGAAGAAATCAATAGAACAGTGGAGCAGAATTGTTCATTTTATATTCCTCAAATGATTCCACTAAGTGAAGACTAAATTAAGGAATTTCCTGTCCTGAAAGCAGGAACTTAATTAGACTCATTTCTGTTTCTAGCTTTCTTGAGCAAGTTCTTTAATTTTTGAGGAATAATTATGCTGAAATTATTTCTTGCATGGGATAATTCGTAATTATAACAACTTTGGAAATAAACAGTTCTGTTTAATTTATGCTAAGAACAAGGACATCAGTGGCAGATAGACAGATATCAGAAATACACCATCACTCTGGTAGAGGCAATTAAAGCTTTTCCTAAAGTACACGAGAACAATTTATGTGCATTAGTCCGTCCTTTCCTAATTTAAGGTTTATGATCCTTGTAATATCAAGATATATGAATATCAAGGATTATGCATGTCCTTGGATCAAATTTCTCAATAGCCAATGAAGTGTAACAATTAATTATCATAAATAATGCAAGTATAACTCCATGACAAAAGGCTGGGTCAGTAACTGAATAAAATGGACAAGCCTTCTACTAAGTTTGTTTAATATGCAGCAACATAAGAACAAGGGACTTACTACAAAGAATTATAGGTCCATCTAACATGAGAATGAGAAAAGAAACTTTAATTTTCACAATGTCTTTCCTTAGATGTTGAAAACGTATGCTGGTTTTGGCTGGGGTACAATTAATTTTCTTCATAGTAACTACTATAGGGAAATGTTTTGGAATTACACTGAAAACAGTGTAGATAACACAGAGATATTTTTGTTACTGCAGAGCAGCACTTGCACAGAGCCAAGGCCTTTCCTGCTTTTTGTACTGCCCCAGCAGCAAGGAGACTGGGGGTGTACAAGAATTTGGGAGGGGATGCAGCTGACCCCAACTGACCCAAGGCATATCCCATACCATATGACATCATGCTCAGCATATAAAGCTGAGGGGAAAAGGAATGGAAGACACATTCAGAGTGTGGCACTTGTCTTCCCAAGTCACTGTTACACATGATGGAGCCCTGCTCTCCTGGGGATGGCTGAACACCTGCCCACCCATGGGAAATGGCCAATGAATTCCTTGCTTTGCTTTGCTTGTGCACATGGCTTTTGCTTTACCTATTAAACTGTTTTTATCCCAAACCATGAGTTTTCTCACTTTTGAGCTTCTAATTCTCTTCCCCGTCCTGGGAGGGGAAGAGTGCAAGCAGCTGTGTGGGGCTTGGTTGCCAGCTGAGCTTCAACCATGACACAAGGTCATATAGTATGCCTGAGATAATTTTGTCCTTTGGCTAGGTTCACCTCTAGCATGTCATGCACCAAATGACATCATAGCCCTTGCTTTGCCTCTCTGTAGTACCTGTTATAAAGTGAACTTCAGCATCTGCTTGCAGTGTGTGATCAGGGTAAACCCTGAGTTTCAGTTGCCTTAATCATTTAGCTTACATTCAAGTGATGATAGTGGGGCTTCTCATATTGGAATATGTGTCTGCTCAATAGAACTCTGAACATCATCCATAATGGCAAAAAGTCCAAACTTCCTCTTGTAGTTTCTGTTCTTTGCCCATCAATTCTTGTGTTTGTATGCAATACTTACGAAGTCTGTCAATAGAAGTGTTTGACACATCTGTACATGCCAAAACTGCAATATCCAATGTCAGTAGTGGTATGAACATGAAAGAGAACTTATTCCATTTTCAACACGCTTTAATTAAAACAATACCTAAAGATACCTCTCCAGAGGTCCACTTGTTTTTGTGTATCACAAAATACATAAACAGATACTGCACCTGACATATCAGTGGTGAGGGGAGAGTCTCCAAATGAAGTCTTCACTGAAATAATGAAACACAGTTGCTACTTAAGTGAAATAATATTTGTTGTTATCTTTAGTTTTATGGCTGATCCCAAAATTATCTTTAGATAGTCTCCTTCCATACAGTAATTGCAAGTTTCAAGTAAGTAAAGAGCTGAATAGGAAGTGAGCTCAAGTTTTCTAGAGAACAAAGGGTGTTTTTCTAGCTTATTAGTAATCTTTTCAACCTATTTAGCCTATGCCCATTACTGTAGCTAGAACAGAGACACTCATTGCAATCAGCAACTTGAAATTTTGAGATGCTAAGTGTGCTTTAAAACACCTGTTGATTCATGGCAGTTCTAGATGCCTTTTTAATGTTTTATTTATTTTCTAGTAGTTTTAAGCAGCCCCAACAAAGACTAAAATCCTCTTATGTCTTCCTTTTCACTGACAGAGTCATGAACTCCATCACACCAAGGATAATATATTTAGAAACTAAATCAACTAGTACTGTAGCACAAAGTATTATGTCACTTTCTGTCTCCAAGTGTTGTGCTCTGAAGAGTTCCCAGCGGAAAGCTTTGCATTAAGACTAAATCTCATGGAAGCCCTTGTGCTCTGGCAGTGCTAGACAGATTCAGATGCCTCCTTTGTAATGGAGAAGGTTTATTAGCCTGGGGTGTTCTGGAAAAAATGCTTGTTATGGGGACACGACTTCTCTCATGCAGAAGTGCTGTGTGGCAGGTAGAGTTTGCACCTGGAATTTGTGAATTCTAATTCCATTTAATCAATGGACATGAAAACAGGCTAAATCACGGTTCATTCTCTTCTCCTTTCTGTGTCACTTGTTTAATGGATATTATGCTACTCCCTGCTTTGATGCTGTATGTATTCACAGCAGTGAATGTTTACATGGACTTTTGTTCTCTAGGTACATGAAATCTTCTCTATTATTTCACTGAAGAACATCAATGACATGCTCCTAATCCATACAGATACACATTGTATTTAAGGCTTTAAAGCTGGCAGTATCATGTGTATGCATAAATGCTTTAAGTATGAAGAAAATAAAACTTGGGAATTCTGTCTAAAGATATATATTGGCCTTCTGGGACTAATATTCCGGGTTTCATCTACAAAATAGCAGTCTGTTGATCTTGAATCCTTCTTGAAATCTGATTTTTCACTTGCCAGAGCAGAGCCACTGTTCTGTTTTATTTATAGACTCTAGGGAAGGTCACAAAAATATAACTGGAAAAAAAAAAAAAGAAAAAAGAAAAACCTTTCTACTTGAAAGTCACATTTGGTTAACTTTCTCCCAGATGCAAATCAGTGCCAGTATTTGTTTACTGAAAATATAAGTAACAAATCATTGTGCTTTAAAATATTGATTTTAATTTTTCTGAGTGTCTTCTGGAAACACACACACATAGAATGGGTCAGAATCAGGGGGAAGACCAACAAGGCCGACATCATCATAGGTGTCTGTTACAGACCGCCCTACCAGGATGATGAAGGGGATGAATTATTCTACAAGCAGCAGTCCTTGTCCTTGTGGGTGACTTTAACCTGCTGGATATCTGCTGGGAGCTCAATACTGCAGAGAAGAGGCAGTCTAAGAGGTTCCTGGAGTGTATAGAGGACAATTTCCTTCATCAACTGGTAAATGAACCTACCAGTGGTAAGGCCCCGCTAGACCTGCTGTTTACAAACAGAGGGCTGGTGGGAGATGTAGTGGTTGAAGGCCACCTGGGAAATAGTGGCCACGAAATAATAGAATTTTCAATACTCAGAGATTCCAGGCGAGCCAACAATAAAACCTCTACGCTGGACAGATTTTGACCTATTCAGAAGTCTAGTCCAGAGCATACCCTGGGAAACAACCCTTAAAAGCAGGGGGGTTCAGGAGGGATGGATGTGCTTCAAGCAGGAAGTTTTGAGAGCACAGGAACAGGCCGTACCGGTGTGCCGAAAGGCAAGCCAGAGGGGAAGACAACCAGCTTGGTTAAACAGGGAGATTCTGAAGGAAATCAGGGATAAAAAGAGAGTTTACCAACTATGGAAGAAAGGGCTGACTACTTATGAAGAATTCAGGAAGACAGCTAGATCATGCAGAAAGAAAATCAGGGATGCAGAAGCACAATTTGAAGTTAAATTGGCCACTTCTGTTAAGGATAACAAAAAGTCCTTCTATAAATACATTAATAACAAAAGGAGGGGCAAAGAAAACCTCCATTCTTTGATGGACTTGGAGGGAAACATAGTTAATAGAGATGAGGAGAAGGCTGAGGTACTCAACACCTACTTTGCCTCAGTTTTTACCAGTAAGACAGGTGGCCCTCAAGGCAACTGGCCTCTGGAGCTGGTAGACAGAGATAGGAAACCAAATAGCCCCCTTGTATTCCAGGAGGAAATAGTTGGTGACTTACTGAATCATCTGGATCCTCACAAGTCTATGGGACCAGACAGGATCCATCCTAGGGTAATGAGGGAGCTGGCAGAAGAGCTTGCCAAGCCGCTCTCCATCATCTTCCAACAGTCCTGGCTCACTGGGGAGGTCCCATATGATTGGAAGTTGGCAAATATCACTCCAATCCATAAAAAAGGATGCAAGGCTGACCCTAGTAACTACAGGCCTGTCAGCCTGACCTCGGTGCCTGGCAGAGTTATGGAGCAGATCATCCTGTGTGCAATCACACAGCAGCTACAGGATGGACAAGGGATCAGACCCAGCCAACATGGGGTTAGG
>NW_020955505.1:2137443-2190972 GCF_003031625.1 Empidonax traillii
AAAGTGTACGGATCTTAAATGCTCATGAATCTTTCATAGTGGAGATAAAAAATAAGTCTTCTATTAAAAAATTTATTGTAGTGAAGAGGTGATTTTTTAAAAACTGATTCTCTTAATCATTCCTACTCCAGAATATGTTTCTAGCTTGATTTAATATAAGGCAAATTATAGATTCAATGTTTTAGCTCAGAGATTCTGCTAGCTCTCTATTTGCTTTCAAAACATGTTCCAAGGTTTCTGAAGTGGTTTGGCTGATGTACCTTTACTGTTATTTTTAAATCTTCACCTCACTGCAACATCTAAAGCATGTAAGTGAATACATTTACTCTAATAGGCACATTTAGCAGATAATAGGCTTGACATGATGTCCTTAAGTCGAAGATGTTCAGAGTTGGTTATTCAACAACATGACCTCATGAGACACAATTTAAAAGCAACATTTTTACCCTAGTTGAGCATGCATTCATAATTTAGGTTATTTTTGCTACAGATGCAAATGCTATTTTTTAATAATCTGACACTGTAAAATTATTTAGTCTGAATTTCTGTACATATGTATTAGAGCTAACCCTTGGGTTAGGTTGCTTGGAATTGCTAATAGTCCATATGGAAACAGTTTTATAAATATTAGTTTTAGAAAATTGATTTTATCATAGAATCAGAGAATGTTTGGGGTTGGAAGGGACCTTAAAAATCATCTAGTTCCAAACCCTCTGAGAAGGTTAGGGACACCTTCCACTAGACCAGGTTGCTCAAAGCCCATCCAACCTGGTCTTGAACACTGCCAGGAATGGGGCATCTACAGCTTCTCTGGATAACCTGTTCCACTGTTTTATCACCCTCACAATAAAGGATTTCTTCCTGATATGGAATTGAAATCTACTCTTTTGTCACTTCAAGGTATTACCCCTTTATCCTTCATCAAGTCCTTCAGCTTCACTTTTAAACTCTTTTTCTCAGCTTGGCCTATGACAGCCGATGTTCTTTCCTTCCTCTGACAGATGGATCCCATTAGCCTCCAATAAAACACAGTTCTCAAAGTGAGTCCAATGGCCTAAGTACCCTAACCCAGAAAGTAAGTAAAAATTTCCCACAGTTAGTATTTTCTGACTATGTTGCACTATTGATTGCTTTTCACTTACTCATAAACATGCAAAATCTTTCTTTTCCCAGTTTGTTCTTTATTTTGAGTTCAGTTTACAGGTAGAAATTTCTACCATTTCACTCATTGTCAATACGGGGCTTTCATTGAATAATTTTTCTATCTGCATGTCAAATTGATAAGAAATCAATTATGACTTGTAGAAGGCTGGGGAGTACTGTAATCAAAGCTCGTTAATTCAGTATTTGTCTTAACATAAAGTTGAAATAATCATTAGGTTAAATTCTTTGCCTTTCTTAAATAGGATTTTGCTTTTAAAGAAGCCTAGAACTTATGTTCTTGTCCTAGGCACATAGTAATTACACCATGTGTGGAAGATATCTAAATTGGCTTATTTTTAGCTAGTGTGAGGTATGATGGCAGAGTAGCTACAAAGATATTAAATAATTACCCAAAGGTCATGGACAGGATTGTGCAGATTGTTTTTAAGCCTACGCCACTTTGTTATCATGATACAATTACTGAAGATAACTGGTCATAACCTATGACCTAAAGAAGAGAAATGTTTTCAGTCACCTGATTTTCTCTATGTGAATGTGAGTCTGTGGACATGAATCCAAATCTATCTAGTAGATTGTATCTATTTAGTGAGAAAAAAAAGTGCTAGCTTTTTACTGTTTGCCCCTTCTGCTCACAGATAAGGGTGTAAAAAAAATGAAATTGAGTCTATCAATTTCTTTTCGTGTCCATTTAAAGCACAGGACAAATTCTTTCTTTAACAATGGCAGTAAGAGCAATGGAGAAACAATAAGAAAATAAAGATTCAAAACCAGCATCTACCTAACAGAAAATTGAGTATTTTGTCTAATATGTGAAACGGATGTAATACCAAGGAATTTCCTGAAAAAAATGGTGTTTGGCCGGGTTGAAAAATCAGTACAAACATGAATTGATCAGATTTTCAAAAGAATAGTGAGGATATATGCCACGAAAGGACTTGGTCTGTGGAGCAGGGTTTATTTGGAGGTGCATAGAAAGGCTAATGTGGAGGGGTATAAGAAGATGAATTATGACATAGGAATGTAAGGGTCTTTCTCATCACCTTCCCCAACCAAGTTCCTATTTTTTTTTTCAGTTTCCTGCCTTTTAATATGAAAAATAAGTTATTTTAAAGAAAGAGGTGAATGTGTCATTCATTTCCTTATTTCCCTCCCCCCCTCCCCACCATTTATATGGTTTGTATCCCTGTAATATTTCGTAGTTTGAGGCTTTTGCTGTTATTTTAATTTGAGCCCAGTGGTTTTTGGTCCAATTTTAGGTTCCATTTACTTCGAATTCTGTCTCTTCCTTTTTGCAAGTTTTCCATCAAAACCTTCCTGAGTAGGTTTGTTTCTCTTTCTTCTTCCTCACAGTGTTCCGTAATTGTTCTTTGCTCTTCTTCAGCTTAGCTATGATCATTCATTCGTCACCCACCCACTTATTTGACTTACTTTTCCCTTCACACTAACAATTGCCCACATACATAGTTTTATTTCATTCACCATTCTGTCTCTTCCCCGTTCAACTCAGTCACCCTTAATTCATACTTTATTCTGCCTCACACTTGCAGTTACTCATTCGCTCCATTTTAGGAATCTGGGGGAAATGCGAAGACAGTAAATGTAAAAAGGAGGTACAAATAGCAGGAAGAAAGACATAGGCTGTGAAAAGTGTGGAAGTGAATTGCTGAGAAAGAGGTGGTCAAAGGGATAGAAAAGAAAATCTGGAGTGAGAATTTCTTGGGGTGTCAGGAAAGCAGTTACCATCACAGTGAGTGTGTTTTGGGGGAGCAGATGGTGGAGAGTTTGGGAAAATGGATAGATGGAGTGGAAAATTGCTGTTCCAAAGAACTTCAGCCTTCTCTTGGATGACCTCGATGTGTGATCTCTGCATGGCGGGGCAAGTTTAAAAGCCTTTATTTTAATGGTGATTGAATTCTGACTTTTTACCTCCGAACTTTTTATGTAGTCATTTTTAACAAATTGTCACAAGATACCGTGGTGAACGCCAGGAAAGGCACCAGGTGTTTCTGTTCATCATCCCATGTAGATCCGATTTCTGAGTGTATGTTCCCTTGGAGAACTACAGAAACATATTGTGCTATATCAAAATAGGAAATGATGATTTACAAATCTTACTGCAATTTGAACTCATAGGCTATGATCACCATCACTTATTGCATCTCAAAACAGAACCTTCTTCTCACAGAGACGCTGACTTGGAAGCTTGCATCTTGCATGATAGCAAATTATACATAAATATCCACAAAACCAAGATGAAATACACAGTAAAGTGCAATGAAAGATTTTCAAATACTGAGCATTAAATAAATTATATATGTCCTCTAAATGTGTAGAATAAACAGGCAAGGAGGACAAAATTCTAGCTAACATGCTGTGCAAAATTTCACTGAGCTGAATAGCATTATTATGACTAGGTAACATTTAAAATTTATAGAATAATACTACAGTTGCTAAAGCAAAAATTTGTTTTTAATGAGTCTTTGCTAAAGTTATGTGTGTTTATATCCAACCCTAACTTGCCGAATGGAGTATTGTAGAGAAAGCCGTGACCACAAGATGGCAGAATTCCCATTCAAACCTGACATTTTTTCATAGAGCTGCACATAGAATTAGCAAAGCTTACCTTGAACTTTATTTATTTCCGTAGGCAATCCTGTTCCAAATTTCCCTTCAACTTTGCAAAATAGGGGAACTTGTGAGAATGCTGCTTTTGCATATCATCTGTCTCTATGTGTTTTTTAGCCATAATATTCTCCATCACAGGTAATACTGCAATTTTTCTAAAACATATATTATCCTACTAGACATGATATTTTAAAAATAAATACAGTTCTTTAAAATAAGTGGTATCAGTCTATGTTTTAGTAGACTGAGAAATATGGAGAAGGCATAAATTTTCTGAAATTCATGCGAAATATTAATCAACATATTTCCCATGGATGCTGTGCTGCAGACAGTTTGACTAGCATTTAAGAACTCTCATTTTCACTCCTGCAGCTGCTCCTATTCTTCTGTACAGTGGAGAATGCAAGATACTTTTGTTTGACATTTTTCAAAGCATCTCTTTTAAAGCATAGTTTGACAAGGGGGGTCTTTAAGAAGAATTGGCACTGGCTGACCTCTCTACACAGGAAAGCAACAGAGAAAATTCTATATGTTTTGGGATGGCATTCATAATATTGTGTCTTTCTTTGTGAATCACATCCATGTTTTATGCAAATATCCAGAAATCTCAGTTTTAATTTAAAACACTTTTTCTGGGCCTGGAGAATATGGGGAGAAACACTTGGCATTGGCATCCAGTGAATTTAGGCCAAAGCTGAGGGTTTTTGAAACTGTTTCCAAGTACATTTTTAGAACAAACATAAATTTTTCTGCCTTATATTTGACATCAAAAACAAGTGTTAATGCACTGATTATGGGTAGGAAATAAAAACTTTTTTCATGTGAATACAAAGAGTATATTCCTCTTGAAAGGAGAGAACTTGCTCAATTACACAATAAACAATACAGAGAAAATTACTTTTAAAATCCATTGTGTGGAGAATTCTACAATAGTGAATTTTAAGACTTTATGCTAAATTTTAACTTATGAAATTATAATATTGTCCTTTTATATATATATATATATATATATATATATATTGGACATTGATATTGCCATATGGTCCTAATTGTAATAATATAAAGAAAAATATTAAGTTCTTTGAGTAGTGCATGACTGTCTCAGTTATAATCTGTACCATGTAAAGAACATCTCTAATCTGAGATATTTCATGGCTGATATCTTGATTTATTGTTTTAATGTATCTGGAGGGAATGGTTATTGCAAAATCTCAATGCATTTTAATAAATTACAGTGAGAGAGTCACATGCCAGGCTGATTAGGATAAATCTTTTATATATATGTACCAATGCTTTTATAGAGACAAATACCCTAGTGCAAATTATTCAAACTCAATGTAATGAATAAAATTAATATAATGTCCTTTGATGCACTATAGAATAACTCCATTGAGTTAATATTTTTAATACAATGGTTGCACATTAGGGAAGAGGTAGTATCTGCTTTAGATTTTGTGCTTTCCTGGTAATTTTATTTTATGCTTCATATATGCAAATCTTGATGCATTTGGGAAGATGCAAAAAGAGATTTAGTAACAAGTTATGTGTCAACACCACCTTCATGGTTCCAAGCAATTGTTGGAACTCAGCATGTATACGAGATCACAACCTTTAATCTTGATTCATGTTTTGAACCAAGACTATCATACTGCACTCAGAATCTCCATAAACAAGTGTTACAATATTTTCCTTTACTTCTTCCTATGGAAATGGGTTGCCCCTTAGCAATTAAGTAGCAAAGCAGTGCCAAAGAGCACAAAACACAGCTGAGTTCTCTTGTAGCCACCGCTGAGTAATCTTTGTGCCCACGCTGAAAAATTATCATTAATTTCTGTTGTTTGTCAGTGGCAATGTTAGTTCCTGTATAGATGCCAGTGTTTACCACAGTAGTATCTAAGATACTGTTTTTTTGCAGTACTATGAATGCAAAATAACTTTGTTTTCCCAGACAGGTTTCTGAAAAAAACCCTCAATGTCTTCATGCAATCAGAACAACAAAGTCATTGAACTGTGACTGATGAATTCATCTTCATAATTTTTCATGGTTTTTAAAAACTGTGTTGCTGGAATATTTTAGTGCAGGTATTTCAGTAACTGATATACGTTAAGAATCCTCAGTAAACTAGAAACTGAGCTGCAACAGGTAAGAAAACAGTTTTGCCTAATACCTATTATCAAATGTGATCTTCTGTGACATAGGCCTATTTCTTTCAATCATAGAAATTTGAAACTACATTCAGAAACAGTCATAGATATTAATGTATATCTATGTATATGTCCACGTATGTGTATAGGCTACCTTTGAATTGTAGTTTTCCTCACTGTGCTTTCTTATCTTTTTGAGATTTTAAATTAGCATCTCTCTTTTTCTGCATGCTGATGTCAGATGTTCTTCAAGGAACTAGTTAATTCCTAGGGAAACTAATCTATTCAGGTGTCTGCTGAAGAAAGTTGTACTTATTTAACTCAACATGTGGAAATCAAAAGTTTATGAGCCTGTATGCCGGTCATTCTTGTTGTTAATCTTGTTTATTTCCTTCTGTTCTCTCAAGGGAAGAAATATTTATATAATGTCTTCTTTCTGGGAGCAGTAAAAATTCCAGGAACACTTTGAAGATGAATCTTAAATCAAATTTCATTATTTTAAGACAATATTTCCAAGAGCTGGTTCAGAGGAGTACCTGGAGTTTGCACATGATAGCTAACACGAATTATGATTCTGTGCAATGGCTGTTGCTGCATTTCTACCAAAGTATGCAAGGATAAGAAAAAGATTTTGCTAGTTAAATGGTAATAACCGTGGAGTTATCTGCATTGTCTCTTTCAAAATGCAGGGAAAATATACAGGCAGATCAGGGATGAAATCTTTAGCATGTAAGAGAAGCAGAACAGCTTGCTTATGCTATTATTCCATCTGACAATGGCCCTTACCAGATGCTTTAGAGGAAAGTGCAAGAAGCCCTGCAGTGAGCACTTATGAAATACTCTGCCCACAGAGGAAATTTCTTGCTAATCTCTGTCAGTGATGATTGGTTTATATCCTAGAGCATGGTGGCTTGAAGGTTAAGTGTAAAATAACTTTTGGACTAATATGACTTGTGCTACTGTAAAAGAAACTGTGTTTTCCTGAGATACTTTAATTTTATAATGTGATAACAGGCGCAGGCGAAATGATGTTAAGCAAATTCCTTAGAATGTTTTGGCATTTATTGTAGAGACTGGATAATGAAGGAGATCTGGGATTAAACACAAAGGATGAAGTCTGTGTGATTTAAAGAGAATTCATGAAAACAGGCATATCTTTTTTTATTACTTCTTGCAATCACACATACATTTGTTGATAATGTGGAAAATCCCACCTAATTTTGGTACAATTATCAAAAATATTAAAATATGAGATTTTGCATGAATAATACTTTCTGTTCTCTGGATGCATTTCTGAATTCTGTGAAATGATTGTTTTACTATTCCTTTTAGTCTACAGGCAAAGAATAAATTTTCTCATTTTAAAAGAAAAAAGAAAAAATCTTCAACCTTTCTTTACATGTCATGAAAGAACAAAAAGGCATACATCCAAACACCTCCTTCCTCCCCCCCCACTTCATTGAGACATTTTCATGAAAAAAATAGTAAGCCTCTAAATAATTTTGACTGTCTAATCTACACAGGATCATGAGATCTCTTCTAGACGTAGCAGTGTTGAATGAGGATGTTACTGTGCTCAGCTCTCCAGCTATAATCTGCCAGCTGGAAGTTGCCATTCCCACAGCTCTGCCGGACAAAGCAGTCTGAGAGCTTTGCCTTATCCACTTCAGGCAAAGTCAGTTCCCTTTTCAGACTACTTTCGTCAGCTGATTAATACTACTGAGACTCCTTATGGGGTTCTCATATGATCTGTTATGCCAAGGAGCTGCAGAAGTGGCAGGCTCTTGGGAACAGAAGGAGGAAACTCGTAGGGTTGCTCATAGCTTCAATTGTCACTGTTCTTTGTTAGATGAACATCTACCTGCAGCCTACAAACGAGCTCTATGTAAGCACTCTGCTAAGAACAGTGCTATTTTATGCCTGTGGTTTTGTGCACCAATCATGGACTTTTCATCTACTTGCTAGCCTGGCTATCTCAATCTTGCTGGATATCTTGAGCTTAACCCAACGCAGTTTTATATAGTTGAAGTTCTGTGTGGCTTCAGTGCAGTTTTCAGCCTAAAAATTGCACAGCATATAAAAGCAGAAAAAGAAGGAAAACAAGCAGCTAATGAACTAAAAAATCCAAAATTTTCCATGATAACAAAACATTCAAAATTACAGACAACATTCTTTCTGCTCACTTTAGATCTAGGCTTTTCCTGAGGAGACATAGCAATATATAGGAAGTAGAGCTGATAGCAAAAAGTTCTTGGTATTTAAAATTGCAGAGTTCTTTTCTCTGCTTTATAATACATAATGTTTCATTTATGTTTCTGAAAGAATTGTGGAGGAAGGTGCAAATTAGGTAAGGTAGTGTCTGAAACCATGAAATTGTTTCCACAAAGATATTCAGTGTTCAGTAAGACTTCCTAAATTATTGCCTAAAGTTGTAATCATAATGCAGGTTCATACAGTCATGAAGAATCACAGAATGGTTAAAGTTGGAAGGAATCTTAAAGATCATCTAGTTCTAAATCCCCTGCTGTGGGCAGGGACACCTTCCACTAAGCAAAGTTGCTCAAAACTCCGTCTAGCCTGGCCTTGAACACTTCAAGGGATGGGTCATCCACAATCTTCCTAGTAGTCTAGTGGAAGGTTCTCTGCCCGTGGCAGGGGGGTTAGAACTAGATGATCATTAAGATTCCTTCTAATGATCCCCATCTATGATTCTATGAATTTTGTTCCATTGATTTAAAGGGGTATAGAATCTGGATTATTTGTTCCATTTAGCTGCAGAGTCATGAAATCAGGAGAACACTCATGTGCTTCTCTAGTCCACAATACTCAAAGTCCAGAAAAGCAAGAATTGATGCAGAAAATGTTTGATTTTGAGAATGGATATAAAAAAAAAATTCTATTAAGAAAACAGAGTTCAAGAGTGTAAATAAATTTATACCACTATATTGCAGAAAATCTTAATAACTTATAACAACTTAAAATAGCATCAAGAGTAGTTTTCAGATCAGCATAGGCAACAGAGCAGAGCTGCAGTGTGCTCTCTGTGTATGCTGCTAACTGAGCATAGTCGGCAGAGTCTCCATGCAATAATATAGACTGGATTTCCTCAGATCATTCACTTGAGGACAAACAAGGTAAGCAATCTGAATTTTATTTTTAGTCAGTGCCTCAGTGCTGCTTGGGATAGCAGCTTCCTTCAGATGCCTCATATTGTCATGCTGGTGTTGATTTAAGAGCTATGGGAGTTACTCAAACAAGGCATGTTGTAACATCCTTCTGGAAAGAAATAGCCTCAAAGCATCTGGGTATCAATACCTGTATTAATTGGGTGACAGAATATAAAAGGATGAATTCTAACATGCATTGTCAGGCTAATGACTGAGTTACATTGTCTCTAAGTGCCAATGGTGTAGTTCTGAAATGTGGATTATTCCTGCATCAACTGAATATTGGCCCATGCTATGTAATGCTACCTTGAAATAGCTGTGATCTGAGAAAAAGCCTTAGAAATCATACTCTTTTATAATTTTTGCTGCTAAACAGGTGCTGGTAAAATGTTTAGAAATTCATACCAAAAGTGTTTTTTGTGAAATGTATGCAAATTACTGTAAATTTCATTAACTACATACTCCCTTGGGAAATCTGTGGAAGCCTGACAATACCAGGCAACATTAACTGCTTTTTTAAAGGCCAGACATAGTGCTTTATAGCTTTATTTTTTAATGCCAAAATGATAATTCATTGTGCTCAAGAGAAAAATACCTAATAAGGTCCTGATTACTTTTAACTGTCAGCTCTGAAAGCAGGTGAATACAGAATTCATGGAAGTTCTTCAGGAATTGAGGGCAGATCCCTCAGAGTAGCTTTATTTACTTAAACTCAAGCTTACCAGCTGAAGTTCCTGGACTGATCAAAACTATTTTGTTGTAAAACAAGGAGTCAGTGCCTGGCGATGCACCTAGAAACAGATTACAGAAAACTACAGATTACAGGGTGCATCGGCAATGACCCCTACTTGAAATATATTGTTAGGTAAAGATGTCTTGAGACTGACACAAATGATAATGGTGTTCCTTGCGAGTTGCGATAGATATTTAGTTTGAGTAAAAGATGGCTTCCCCAAGATTCTCTAGCAGAATATGTTTGCAGAGTAGTCCTTGCTCTTATTTTAGTAAGTTTATTTCTTATCAAGTTATTATGTCAAAGATCAAAGGCAAACCCTTTGTGAAACAAAGTGATGAGCATAAATATAAGAACACACACAAAGATTTAAGTAGACCGGTATTCTGGCAGTGACCCATAGATAAAGCTTTGGCAGAGAATAACAGAACAGACCAAGCAGAAAGTAAAATTTTCTTGCTATGGCTTCTGACTTCTGTCAAACCATAACTCAAGGACTTTGTGAGTGGAAAATTTGTGTGTGTGTGTGTGTGCGTGTGCGTGTGTGTTATATAATAGCCTTGGAAGAATTTTTTCTTCCATAAATTTTTTCTAATTGCTCCTTAACCCACCTAAGCTTTTGACATCTCCAACATCCTGTAACTATGAGTTCCACAGTTTAATTATGTGCTTTGTGAAAAGTGTTTCCTTTTGTTTGCTTTAAGCCTGCCACGTGATAATTAAGTCTCCTAAATTCCTTCATGGTGGGAATGAAGGAACAGTTCTCTGTATACTTTCTCTATTCAAGTCAATATTTTATAAGTATTCATCATATTTATCTCATAGGCATTTCTTTTCCACTTAGACTTTTTCATCTCTCCACTTTAAAAAACAACTTTTTATCCTCCTAGGAACACTTCTCTGTACCTTCTTTAGCTCTCCAGAGTCCCTTTTCAGATGTGGGGAAGTAGAATTGCATTCAATATTCAACAAGACTTATTTTGTATTCCTTATCCAACTATGTTTACCACTCAGTTACTTTCATGATTTCTCATGAGTATTTAGCTGAAGCTTGTATAGATGTGTTAAAGACTCACAAAACTCTGTTTTGAGTGAACAAGGCTAATTTAGACTCTTCATAGTAATAGTTGATTTGTATTAATGAATGTTGATATTTCTCAGGTATTTCTTGTCCAAACACTCCTTATTACAATAACCTTCTTTAGCTTGTTGCAGCTGGCTTTTGTTTTGATAACCCTAAATAATTTAGCATTGTCAGCAAAATTTGTCATCTTTTCATCAGTACCCTCAGATCCTGCATATGAACTCTGAATAGAAGAGATATCAAATTCTTGTCAGTATTTTCCAGAAAGCTCCCTTCATGGATTTTTTTTTTAAAACTGTTATTCTTTATGTCTTACTCCCTAACGGATCAAGAATCTTATGGAATTCCATATTTTTCCTGTTATTCCGAGTACCATACTATCTATTAGATCCCTTGGTGAGGAACTTTTTTAAAAAACCTTTTTGAAAATTCAAGTACATTATGTCAGCCATCTCTCCATGCTGCTATGCTCTTCGATTTTTCAGTGAGCTCCAGTAGGTTTGTGAGGCACAATTATACACTACAAAAGCTGAGTTAACTCTTCTCATTATATCATATCTATCCACAGGTCTGCCATTTTTTTACATTTCATTTCCTTTTTTTTTTTTTTCTCTGATAAAATCAGATTTACTTAGGCATATTTTCTTCTAAACTAACTGAAACCTGTCAGTAGAAATGGCTTACTTTTGTAACCATTGATTCTCTCAGCCCTAAGATGGTTTCAGTAGCATTAATCATTTAGCAACTTCATATTTGACTTTCTTTAACTCATAAGTGAATATCATGTTGTGTTGATTTGTTACTATTCATTTTATTGATTTGTTCTCATAATAAAAAGGAGAGGAACACATTCTTTTGTGTGATGGTGAACTTTATTACAAATATACTTCTGGTACATATAGTTGTACTGACAGCCCTTAACTTAAATTCAAGCTTTATTTTCTTGCTGCTGGAACTACACGGTGTTATTTATGCATTTTCTCCAATTCTTTGAAAGCATACAATTAAGCTCTGAGGTAAGATGCCAGAACTGTTGATTTAGAGATGCAATCTAATTTTATAATAATTGTGAAAACCATACTAAAAGCTAGAATTAATTTTATAGGAAATATGCGCACAAGTATTTATATGCTAAATGAATATTCTCCATCTTAGGATGCCATTTTAGTCCAATGAAGTAAAATCAAGAATATGATTAAAATGGTTTGGAGACATATGTCTTCTCTGTACTCTATTTTCTTGTCCTGTAGGCCATTTATAGGAAAGATGGTACTAACATAAGCAAGTTTTACATAGGGAAACTTAATGTTCTAATGTAATATGGCAAACATCAATGTATTCCAGTATAACTCGGACCTCAAGGAGCAAACTATATGTTTTATGTTGAGCAATTATGTGTCTGAGAAATGTATTTCCCAGTTTTGACAAAGACAGAACTGATCTTTATTTGTATTTTTCTCCCCCCAGAATTATTTGTTTATTTTACCAGGATTCCTACAGATACTGTATGTGACTGATTTTCTTATGCTGATTTAATTTCTACCCTGGAGAAAAATATTTTAAACAATTCAGGACTTTGACCTAAAGTTTTTTGATTGGTAATCTATCAGGTTGTATTCATGCAAATCCTGGTAATGTGAAATAGAGGGGACTTTGCCACTGTCATAGTGATGAATATCTTCAAATTTTCTGCATCATTTCCTATTTATTACGTAAATGAAATCTTATTTATGTAGATGGAGGTGTTTTTCCACTGATACACAAACTGTTTCTCAATACTATCACAGCCACCTCATCCACCCATTGATTGATGTTCTCCAATAGTCATTACTAACTGTGGAGAATTTTCCAATAAGACTATTGGAAACTTCCCACAGACCAAATCAGGCACATCTGGACACCCTCCCACCTCTTGGAGATGAAAAAAACCCTGTTTTTCAGTATTGAAATGTCCATTCTGTTTCACTATTTCTGTGATGATTTAACTGTCCAGTGTTCTCTGTGCCCTTGTCCAGGGGGCTGCAGGCACTGTACCAAGATATATTCAGAAAATCAGAAAATCAGTATGTAAACCTTGCTATTACCATGAACTAGGACAAAGGCAATTATTCATGTTGCATTTTAGTAGCATAACTCAGTGAAATACCATAAACTGCTTTGAAAGTTGGTGTTTTTATATAGAGTTTCATCAGTCAATGAAATAATGAGGAAATCCCCTTTGGAAAATGGCTATTTTATATGTAATTTATATTATTACAAGGCCTAATGATGCCTTCTTCTGATATTCATTTTGGTATAATATTCAGGTTCTATGATAACGCTGTAAACAGTACACAGATCATTGTATTGTCCTGACAGAGAATTCTGTGAGCATATTTTCTTCCAACCTTATTTGGAGATTGTGAACATAGGCTTGAAGTTGACTTGCTCTCTCTGGGGCATCAAGTTAAAGGAGCTAAAGTGTGAACCCTTTCCAGTGTAAGCTGACGAAGGGGAGAAAAGGTCCATAGCTTTTTAAGATCTGTGTAGAAGATCTTGAGGGAAATGATTTGATCCTTCAAATTTTATGTGGCTTTCAGGTGTTCATAGATGAAAGCCAGAGAGCTGGAGCACAAGGAAGGAGCTCTGTACACAATTCTGAGCTGTGCAATGGCCAGGTATGCTGGGGGGTTTTGAACCAGTGCATTAACAAACATTTCTCCAGAGTGTTGTTTTTCGATATCTGGAAGTTATAAATAATCAGTCATGAAATTATATGATTGGTGCATATTAGTATTTTATTTAAAGAATTGAAAATAAGATCAGATGGATTCTTGTGAAGATTGACACCTTCGATATTTTCGTTTACATAAAGCATTTTTTAATACAGAAGATGTTTATTGCTGCTGAAATCTTAGGAATATATAAACTTTTGTATATTATTTTTTTCCAAATATAGCATTTGTTAATTCACACTTTTAATAAATCATATGATAAAAGCTTTGATTCAAAAGTATAGAATGCGCTTGTAATTTTGCCAAAAATGCTCCAAGTAATTTTTCTTTAGAATACTGAATATTTATTATGTGTTGGAAGCATACATTTTCCCCTTCTTTCATGTGCAGTTAAAGTCGCTATGGTAGACCAATTAATTTTAAACTTTGGGGAAAAAACCCCTACCTTTTGTAGTTATTCTAAAACTTTTGGTTTTTATCTAATCATGTGGTAGCATCTCACAAACATGATTATTGTGTTTATAGAGTGGTATAACTAACTTTCAATGATCCATAGATTCTTAATGGTAACACTTTTCTTCCAGGGTTTGCTGTTTTAAATTTTTAAGGTCTGTAAACTGATCATATCGTAATATTTGTTTCATTTTGCTGGTGTTGGTGGATTTACTATTTCTGAGAAGCAAATGTGACATAAATGTATTATATGTTAACATAATACCTTTAATAATATTACTGTCTATTGATATTTTCCATGATAGTTACATTAAATTGAAAAATAAAGCTTTTTGCTAGCAGGGCAGGACTGAAACAGCTGTGACTGTGTTAAGTGTTTCTAAAAATGATCACAGTGCATTGCTGTTTCTTTTGTTTCAAATTGTGTTGTGCCTATAAAGCCCAATATGTCAAATTTGCCACAAAATAATTTGGGACGTAGGGGTCTGTGTGGCTCAGGGTTATGAGTTACAGAAATGAGAATTTTATTGACATTGGAAAATGGCCACACTGATTCAGAAAGCTATATTATCTTTCTCAATCTGAAATGACTTAAAGTATTTTGCTAGCATTTCACTTCAAAGTGTTCAGAATGGCCTGCAATCACTGCAAGTGATCACCATTAAAAATAATGGATGCATCTTGTGGTATTTTATCTATCTGTGTGTGAACATAAGATATAAGAAGCTCCAGAGTGTTAAACATCACTTTAACCAAATAAATTTTATTGTTATTACTGCAGGCATGCTTAATACAGGCAACATACAAAGCTTAAATGAATATCTACTATAAACTGATTAAAAAAAAAATACACTGTACTTTTATGGAAATGGACAATGCTGTGACATTGACAAGTCGATGATAATGAAGAAGTCAAAACACACTTCCCTAATACAGATTTATTTGAGAAATTTTTGTAGATACCAATGGAGTTCTTGATCTAGAAAAGCCTTTTTATGCAGATTTACTCATCTTTAAGCAAGCATTTAAGTATTTTTCTGACTTACCACTGTTGAGAGATTTTATTTAGGATGCTTTTCTGCAGTTATGTGCAGAGACATGTAGGTGCAGTGCTAATTGCATGGCTATCCTGCCTGGGAGTCTGTTCAGCTATGCTCCTCTTCTGGGTTTCCTGCTCATCCTACACCAGGACTGGGATATGGCTAAATGTGCACCTTCACTGAGAATTTAGAAACAATCTTGGATCCCACAGAATTGCTATGCTCTAGTTTGGTACGGTTTTGATCATTTTAATTTTAAAATGTATTCTAAGCAGCAGCTGTAAATTACCTTTTTATTCAAGTATGGCTCAAAATTGCTTCAGGCTAAAGTGGTTTAATGTTCCAGTAAGATAAGGGACAATAATGTTGACAGAGTTAATAAAAACAGTTTTAAACCTAAGTTAGAACCTTCTCCTGGGTTTAGAATTAAATACAACTCAAGGGTAGTTTGCTCTCATCCACAATGGCCAGTTAAACATTGTAATAATCATTTTGTTCTGAGGACACCTCTTGTAACATGTTTTAATATATATACATATGGCCTGCAGTATCGGTCAGAAAGCAACTGATGTTGGCAGTTATTTCATTTCTAATGTGCAATAACAGAGCAGAAGCAATTCAGTGAATCACAGAAGTAGCTTCAGGGAGCCCATAGGCCATAGAACTAATTTCAGCCTGTGAGTAAATAAAAGATGTGAAAATATCGTTCCTACTTTCTCAGTGGAATCAGAATGACAAGGTCAATAGACACAGATTACTGAACTGTACACATTTACAATATTGGTACTTGTACCACATGGAGTATAAATATACAAATTCTTCTCACTCTGTCAGTATAATGAGAATTATGTTATTTATGAAACAGTGATACAATACTTCAGAGAAAAACAACATAATTTGCTTTTGTTTTAATATGCAAATAATTTTCATGATTCAAATGAATGAAGTCTGGAATTTATTCTGGTAATAGCCATAAAAATTCAGCCTGAGAAAAATATCAGAATTTGTGGTAAGATTGCCACTATGAAAGTAAAAAATAAAATATTCTAGTTATCTCCCCATTTTTTTCTCAGTTTCAGTGGTAGCTTATGCACAAAAATAGTTGACAACATTAGAAACAAATGGGAGAGGAAAATAAAAGGCCAAGACATTAAATGAAAAACTCAGGTTTTTTGAGTTCTGGTGCCAGTGGCTGCCTGAGTGATGACAGTTAGCTGGCATGTGTAGAAATATTTTCTTTGGTGGCTATTTTCCAGGTATATAAAATTAGAATAGCTTTCATTTTGCTAAAATAAGAATTTTAATATTGATGTAGTTTGTAACAGTGCATCTAATATAATACAGCTGGAGTCACGAGATTTGCGTTTGGACTGAATTTTGTCTTGGGTTATCAAATTTTTCCTTTCCTACATGAATGAGTCTATTCTCCTTTGGTGAGTGAGCAATCCTTTCATCCTCTGCACAGCTCCCAAACAAAGAGAAAATGTTTCTGTGCATCAAAAGAACACACAAAAGCCATCTAGGCAAATTAGTTCGTAGAACTCCTACATATTTACTGACAGTGATTTCAGTTACTAATATATCTAGGCAATTAACAGACACAACTCTACTGTCTCCTTCCTTGCCCCACCTGCCTTGCTATCTGTGTAGACACTGACACCTGTGCAAGGTCAAACAGCAGTGAAATCAAGAAATTAGATTGTAATAAGTTACAACCTCTACACTTGACCTGTATTGCCTAAGTGCTTGATAATGTCATTTACTTGCACTTCTCTAGTGAAAACTTGTGGCAGGACAACTGATTAGAATTGAGTATCTTGGAAATCAATCTCTAAAGCTTATGAGACACCTTTTGATGGATTTGAAATTAAAATCTATCCCATCACAGTATATATATACATATATCAAAAACTTTGTCTCATCGTCAATTGACTTAATTAATAATTTGCTTCTGCCTCACTGGACAAAGATTGTCTGCAGCTTAGTAAGAGAGGAGCTTTTGTCTGTATAATGTCTGCCTGATTTACTACAGAAGTGGGTAGATTTGCCATGTCTGAAGGAGAAATCCAGTGGAATGGAAAGCAGATCTTCACAGTTGAAGAAAATGAATGTGTCACTGTGAAAAAATGAACTCTAACTATCCTTGAATTTTTGCAATGGCAATTAAACCAGAATTCTCACATATTAATTTTCATTTTCTAGAACACTTCATATTTGTTTGGAAAACATTCAGTCTTGTACTCCCAGCTATATCTAAATCTAAGAAGCTTCTGCCTTAAAAATATATAGTGCTGTCTAAGCTTCAGTACTGTAAGAAAAAGAGATGTAGGTATACTAGAATATGCATTTGGTGTAATGGATGCTTTTACCTACGTTTTCTTGTTTCCCTATTTGTTAATTGGATATTATAATCCTCTTTTCTCACAGGACTCTGCGACAATACATTAATTAAGGTTTAGAAAGTATTCAGATTCTGGAGTACTGAGACCCTGACTGAAGAGCCCCTGGGAAAATGAGTGATTGGGTCCACAAGGAGGATTTGAATACTGTCCAATAAATAAATAAATAGGTACATATTGAAAAGCACAGAGAAAGTATTGAAGAACTGCATGTCAAGTAACCACTGTCTCTCTGTCCTGGGCAAAGTTATAGTATGTGATTCCAATGCATATAAAATACAGGGGATTTGTAACTTCCAAACAGGGATCCCTACGTGTGAGTTTGTGTGAAAATTTGAGCTCATAACAACTGGATAAACAGTTTAAAGAATTTTTTGAAAATAAGCAAACAAAGGAACAGAAACCTTAGCTGAACTCTTAAAGGTAGAAAGGCAGAAACAAGTCTGTATCAAGGTGTGAATAAAAAAAACCCAAACAACCAAACTGCTCTTAAATTTTTTTCCCAGATTTTTGTGGTTATAAGATGATGATGACTTTCTGGTTTTTGTTTGTTTGTTGTTTGGGTTTTTCTTTTGTCACTCTTGTTTTGTTTTGTTTGGCTTGTTTTCTTCTGTGTCTATGTGGAAGACTATCAGAAATAATAAAAGAAATGGATTCTTGTGGCTTCCCACAAATGAAAGTGTTAGGCAGTTACTGAAGTTTAAGCATGTGAGTGATCTGCAAAGCTTCAACAGATCCACATGCATGTTTAAGCTTAAAAATATTTTTTTGTGGTTTAATGTTTCCTTGTAGATGACATCCAGTAAAACCTATATGCTCAGATGAAGAATGATTTAAACTAATATGATATTCCACAAAGCGGTGTGAGTTTCCTTGTATGGCCTTTATGGAGAAAAAGAGCCTTTAACTGTGTTTCTAAGAGCTGCACCGCACAAGTAAAGCAGTTCCCAAACAAAATCTGTTTGCTCGTGCAATGCCGTAAGCTTCCTCTCAGTTTCCATTGCAGCCCTGGGAAAAGTCACTTGAATTTCACACAGCAACAGAATTGCGTTACACCTGTGTAGTATACAAGACTCCCTCAAATATGTGATCTGCAAGTAATTAGTTATACAATGTGAGATGACATCTACTATTTGTCAGCAGATTAACTATGTTATTTTTTAAATATACTTGACTTATGCTTTTGTCATTGATTTTGATAGAAAAACTTCCAAATATTACAAAGATTACAAAGTGACAAATAGGATAGTACCAAATGCAGTTATGGTGTATGTTGTTCAGCTGTATCTAATTCAGTAATTGATTGACTACTATAGGGAGTGATAGGAGCTCTATTATTATTGACCATTTACAGTTCTTTGAGAAATGATAGGATATGGGTTTTGTGAGAATGACAATTACCTAACAAGTCATTTGAGTAATTTAGTAAAATGTAATCTTTTGAATAAGTCACACACAAAATCAATGCTTGTAAGATGATCATGAGTCTTATTTTATTTGCCTACTGTGTACACCAGACAGAAAAGATACACAACATTGTTATCAGTTAAACAGAAAATTTATAGTGTTTTGTTCAACTGTTCTTGAACTCTTAAGAGGGAATAGTGGTGCCAGTACCTTTATTGGAATTACAGGATGGATATTCAACATACCATAGTTAAAAAATGAAAACATAAATACATTTGTAGATAGAGATACATCCCAAGTCCTGCAGAGCTTCCCCAAGATGATGGCATCAAAAAAGAGAAGGGGTTGTCCTCTGCCCTTAAGCATAAATGGAATGAAGATGTCAGCTCACATTCTGCCTTTGCTGTGACTCCAGATACAGAACAACAGCACTGTGGCTAGGCTTTCAATCGCTGTTTTTATAAGTGTCAACTTTTGTTTCAATGCACCAGTTCTTATTTTTGCTTTTCCATTCACCCATGATAGTTCACCAGTCAGTTTAAGAAAAAACAGTTTTAAGAATTCATGCCTTGGTGATATGAACACCTGAGCTCCCTTGCGTATTTCAATGCAGGAGCTAACAAGTGAAGACGGGTGATTTGTAGTGTAGATAATACACAGTTGGGTATCCCAGACGTGTGTCTATTCCTTTGTCAATGATGTTAACAAAAGGCAGGCATGCCGAGTAGTCAAACAGTGATATAAAATATTTCTTGAATGGAGAGTTTTTATTGGAAATAAATTTCTATTTTTGCTCTTCTAATATATTAGTAAAATGATCAGATAGATAAAAATCATAGTCAACTAGCACCTTTCCTAAGAAGCTTAAAAATTGATTCCTTTTAATTGAAAATGGAAGGCCTAATCTTTCTTTCACCCACATTAGGTTATGCTTAGCTTTCCCTGGCAATGTCTGAGCACCTGAATTTGTCAAGACTGTATTTATTTTTTTTTGATATAGGTGAGACTTAAGCCCCAACTTGTGCAGATTAGTGGATTTATGTGGGGTGAATAGAATTTTTTTTTTATAAAAAAACCCAAACAAATCCAATGTCCCATTAACTGTTACACAGTTACAGGAAATCTTTTACAAGACAAAGGAAAATTTAGGAATGACTGTAAAAATACTACTATAAGAAGAGCAAAACCCCATAAATGCCCCAAACACTGACACAAGCCTGTGTAGTCTAGAAGCAGCAGTGCTTAGAGAGCAATTCAAAAGATAAAACATTCATCCCTGTTCCCAGTCTTGATATTCAGAAGGGAAATTTATAAAACATGCTTTCAGATTGAATACTTCATTGGCATTGTTTCCATCCTTTTATCATTCAGGCAGCATTTGTTTCCTTGTGTTTTCAATAAAATGCAAGTCCATGGAAACCAGAAACATCACTGTGTCAGACTAAAAATTGTTGAATAAAAGATTCTGAACCTTACACAAGATAAGAACCAGGAGTGAATTAGCTAACTGCAGGGAAGGTCTAAAGTGCCATCAATTAATCTCTTAAGATTTTGATTATTTTTATGATTTGGGATAACACTTCTAGTTTTCAATAGAAGATTTGTTTAACACAGAACATGATCTGTTACTTATACTGCATTTCCAATCTTATACACCAATTGTAATCACCATATGATGAAAGTGTATGGCTTGTTAGGCTTTTCTGAGGATAGAGGAAAGAAAACAAACTGTTGTAAGAAATAATTTAGAAGGCTGATAGGACTAGCTCTCTGGCTGGGAATATTTTTCTGCTCAATACACAGTATTGAGTATGTAAAGAAAGGACACTGAGAAAAAGAGAAGGCTGACAATTCCAGAGCAAATTTTAGTATATCTATCCCAACTATTTCCTTCATGCTTCTTGTCTGTGGTTCAGTAAAAGTACACTTTTCAGGAAACTAAAAAAGAAAGACTTTTAGAACATTTGTTCTAAAAGTCAAACTCTGCATTGCTTTGAAGGGTTAACTACCTTTAGCTAAAACAACAGAAGATCACTTAGGAAAACATTTGTAATATTTACATATGCTTTCAATAAACAAATGCTTTGTCCATTAATAGATACGGCTATATATGACTATGTAGTGAATTCCTAATGACAAGTTGTTTCAACCACAATTAAAGTGACCTCAGATTTGAAAGGTGGCACATGCGCTGTATCAAAGAATACTGGACCTTTCTTGACTAGTCTCTTCTCCTTCTAACTACATGTCTGCAATGCTTTGTATCTGCTGACTGCTTGAGATCTCTTCTAGTCTTTGGGGTTCTGAAGGGCTTGATGGACTTTGTAAGAGAAATGAAAATGTATTGTTTTCCCATCCAGGCTACCATCTGTGACATTGTTCACTGTAGATGTTCACCTGAGTGAACATGAGGAACAAATGAGGACCAGTTTCTTGTTTTGGTTAGTAGAAAAGGGTTGAGGTCATCTAAGCAATATACTTTATAACAATGATTTTTATGCATGCCACCAGGGTTTGGTATGCTTCCAAGGTCTTGTCTGCAACATCAGTTCTGCAAGAGCCACTGGAACTGGACTCTGTGAAGCTGCTGTGGTGAAAATTACCTGGCTCACGAGCCTTTTCAGAGCGTATATTTTAAAAACAATTTTTTCCTGACAAGCCAGATTATATTCTCAATAAAAAAAAAGAAAAAAAGCATTGCCCCAAGAATGGGCAAATGTACTAGAGAAACAATATAAGTATCGTGAATACATGGGACCCAGTCGATGACATAAACTGCACTATTTTTGTAAAACAACCCGCTAAATATTGTTTGAATGGAAATAAAGTGATTCTAATAGAGAGGGGCTACTGTTACCATCAGATTATTTTACTTAAGGAAACCCACTTTTTACATTTTGTGCAAAATCCCCGTGCTTTCAGACGTGCACAGAGTCCTGTCAGATATACATGAAGAACCACGTGTGAAATCAGTTCCTTAATCTGAAAAAGCATGCGTCCTCCTTTGCTCTTGTTAAAAACTAGTTCCTTTCCTCTCCTGACAGCCCTGGATTTTTTAAAGCTGTACCTTTAAGGAGGAGGACTAGCCACAGATGTTGATTCACACTGAATCTGAAAGACAGGATTCTGGACACCACCCCTAGCACCATGCTGGGACATGGAATCTTCAGCTCAGCTCTGACTCAGAGGGAAGCAGGTCAATTACTGAGTTGCCAGCACCACCTCCTGTACTGTCTGGTTTTGCTTTGAAGAGGTCTCCTCTTCAATGCCTGGTATTGCTCACCTTATGAAATCTGACAGGATCACAGCCTAAGATAGTGCAGCTATAGGCCTGTTTTGCATTACTTAAGTGGTGCAGCGGACATAAAGTTTCCAGCCACAGCAGGAGATTTTCAAAGGTGTGTTGAGCTCAATTCTCATGGAAAATCAAGAAGGCTGATTGGTATCAATGCACTTATGTAATTTAGCTTACATAATGCTAATAAATGCTATTTCTGTGAGTAGGTGTGGTCTTAAAATACTATCAGAGAATTTTTCAGAAAACTTCACTTGCATCAATGCTGCCCCAGTTCAAGACAAATCTCTTGAACTACTTTCTGGTTATAACTTTGCCAAAATAATTTCATTAATCGCTGTTCTTTGGATCCAAATTTCTCTTGAGGTAGCATCTAAGTGCAAAGTTGTTTGTCTAAGATAAAGCTTCCCAAATTCCTCCTTTGGTTGTGTTAGCACTGCTATGCAAACAATTTTGTTACAGGTTTTATGTCTCATTGGAGTGAGGTCCTTTAAACAACAATACCATGTTGTCTAGAAAAATATGAAGTAATGATTATGGATAATGGTAGGCAATTTGATCCAAGAAGAAACATTTTAAAACATTAAATTACAAAATATCATAGAGTGCATTGATGATTCAGTGTCAGTCTACATATTTCAACTGTAAGTATGGCACACTTACGATGATTGCAATACTTCTTTTGGAGTGCTAAGTTTTGATTCTGGAAGATACAAGACATAAAGGTTAAATTCATAAGGTGTATTCACATTTGTTCTTTATTAGTTAGTAAACTCACAGAGCTTTGAATCTGCTGGTTGTGCCCATACAGAGCATTTCATCAGAAGCTTCTGAAATATACATAATGAGAAGGCCAGACAGTACATTTGGGTCACAGCTGCATGTCTAAGATGTGAAAATGCACATCTGATAGGTGTACATTTGCAAAAAGGATGCGCGAATAAATGTTCAAAACAGAGCAAAAATGTAGCTCTGAACTCTTTCTCTTAGCATCTGTAGTTCCACTCTGTTGTTATTGATGCTGAAGATGCTTTGGTGTTTAATCAAGCCCAGGGTTGTGAGGCATGCTTTCAGTTTTAATTTCTAAGAGTAGTACTTTAGTCTGACAAGTCTACTGCAAAGCATTATACATTTTTTTACCAATGTTCTGAACACTGAGAGGTGGGTTTACATCAAAAATGTCTTGTTTAGTACATGGATACTGACAAGTGACAGCTCTAGGTCAATAGTGAGGGAAGGGGGAAGGTTGCTTGCCTTAGTTGTTGTGTTATGGAAGTAAATAGTAGGCAGAGTACCTTTGAAAATGGTCCTTTTATATTGCATTTGTCTGTGATTACAGGGCATTATAGAAGAACTGACACACAATTTCACCTTTGCTATAATTTTAGGTTCTTTATTCTTCAGCCTGCATTTAGAGGATTTTTTTGTGCACCATTTGATGCTACGTTTCTCTACTTCTTCTGTAAGATCTAGATACTTGTCTATTCATTAAAAATGTTCACTAATAGGAACCATAGTTTTCTGGGTTCTTTAAGGAAGCAAAAAGGCTAGCAAGAGACACTATCACCACACTTTATAATAAATTGGATCTTTATTTTGCTGTTCTAGATACTTAGGGATTTTTGCCAAAAACTAGGATTATAGCGTGCGTTTGAATTTTCTAGATGGGTCGTTAATACATCTTTGTGTCCATTAGTGAGTGATCATGTAAGTACATTGCCGTCTGCTCACTGCTCAGTGTCCTAAATGTGCAAATTTTGATAAAGTCTTAAATCTTTGTGAAATATTGACATCTGTGAAATATCTGTCTGATGTTTGTCTGTATCAAAAGGATTGGGCAAATTTAATTCTCAGAACACTTCAGTAGCTTTAAACAAGGTAGCACCAACCTAATTTGGCTAACACTATGTATAGTAAATATTCAAAACTTTCTTTCTATATTTTCAAGCATGATACTAGAATACTATTTTGCCTCCTAACTTGCTACACTGACTTCATAAACCCTGTTATGAATTGTTTTGTTTCCGTTCATCATACTGGTCTCTGTGCCTTGTTGACCTATCACTGGTATTTTCCATATCCTTCAAACGTTGAACACAAAACTAAACGTAGAGATAGTCTGGTCTGCTAAATTGCATCAGAGGTAAAACTTTCCCTGCTTCTACTTGATGTTCTTCAGGTTATGCTCAGGAAGTCATGCTTTTTAAGGTCCCTTCCAAACCAATCGATTTTGTGATTCTATGATTTAAACAACTGTTGTGGTATAACTTGCATTCTTAGTTTCCAGGTAGGGAACTTTGAATCTGGTTGCTATTAGATTTCTTTAGTGAGATTTCTTTAGTTTCACCAATGTTACAATAATAAAAAAAAAAGTGAGCAATATGATTAGTATAAAATTAGTGGATAGAAGCAATTAAATATATAAATTATGTTTAATGTCTATGTGCATGATATCACTGAAGTAACTAACCCAGAAGAAATTCTGTCATATGAAAAGGAAACAAAATACTCCCCAAAAATGACAACAGGAGTGATTTTAATTCTTCTCCTTTCTCTGGAAAAGGCTACTAAAAAAACCCCAAAAGAACTTTATACATGAATCAGAAATATACAGCAGCCAAAGTAGAAATTAGATTAAGGAAAAAAAAAAGGGCAGTAGAAAAGTAGTTAGTTTGGAGAAATGAACATTATGCAGAAGACAATAAAAAATGCGCAGTCAGGAAGCAAAATCAAAGGTGCAATCACCTGGAGAGCACATAATGCTCATAGAAGTTATCTGTTTAAGCTTCTCTTAGTTTTTTTAAATGGGTAGTTTCAAGATATATGCATGGGATGTCTGCATATACTTAGCACTAGAATATTTATTATAATTCCAATTTCCACATATTGTTGCTAAGTAGGAAGCTTGGGGTCCTAAATCTGTTTACCTTTCTTTCAAAAATTTAAAAATGCAACTATAGGCGATGCTGTTTCCCATTATACATATGCACACATACATGTACATATAAGTATTGCTGATGTTTGGATCACTTATGCAGAAGTAGAAATCTTGGAAAAGTTTTCCAACTCATTGTGAGGGGTTTGCTGTTAGTGTTTCCCTTCACAATACAATAATTGAGTGTCCCTGGTGGTGCAGTGGCTAAACCACAGCGTTGTCAACGCTGAGATCTGGGTTCAATTCCCGGTTAGGACACTCCCCGGGCAGATGGAGCTCGTTAGCCCTGTAAGGCAATCCATCTACGTCCTGAGGACCTCGCTGCCACCGTCCAAGCGTGCTTGGCCCTGGCAGATGAACCTCAGGATTAAAGGGTGGGCTCAGTTCCGCGCACACTGTGTCTCACCTAAAAAATCCAAGGCGCAGGCTGGAAGGTGGAAAGACCTTCCCCGGTTCTTCGTTCGCGAAGAGACTGGCCATTACATTACATTACAATAATCATCAAATTACAAGATAGTCTGAAGGAAAGCAGCCTCCAACATATGAGTTGTTAAACCAATATACTATCTTCACTTAGAACAATAATGGTTAGCAATATAGAGTGATCCTCCCATGGTATATAATCATTCCAGTCTGGAAGATTGCATTTCAAAGGTTGTATTTAGAACCACCAGTAAAAGTAAAATAATCTATGATTTTGCCTAACTCTGTTTTGAACCAGGTGGCCCTCTTGGCCTCTATCTTTTTGCAACAAGTTCTACAACTGAACCACATGAATTAAGATTTGATTGATACATACACAGTATTATTGAAGTGGTCCCTTGTTCTTTTAATGTAAGAAACACAGAGTCAGTACTTTGTCTTATTCTCTGTAGTATATCATTCACTAGTAATCTATGTCAATGTACTTTGCTCCTATCATTCTCTCTATTCTAGGTTAAATTGCTGGGATTACTTCATCTTTCTCTGTTCAGAATGTTACAAAATCAGGCATATGTGCACATCTGGGTATGCTATTTAGGTGTGTATGGAATTTTCAGGCAAGTGCCACCTGACTTCTGAGTTTTCCTAAGACCAGTGATCACTGAAATAGGGACTTCTGGGGTTATTTTCTTAGACTTAATTAAAGAATATTCAGTTAAGTTTGGAATTGACACAGACCTTCCATATGTTAAGACAAAAAGCAATTAGAAGGAGCAGATAATTAAATGCCTGATGTTAGTTCTACTGTCCTGTGCAAATGTCTTTTCTTGAGCTTTGTCAGCTTATTTTTCTCAAGTTTTTCCTAAGCATTTCAAATGAAAACTGGCATGGTTGTTTACTGTTCTAACAGTGGGGTTATTGCCCTGCAGTTTGCTACACATTGTCTCAAGATCTTTTTCCTTCCTTTCTGTTTTTCGCTTAACTATTTTTATCCTTTACTACTGCTGCAAGTCTTCATTATGCTCTTTAAATCTCTTTTCCTTCTACATGTCTTTTGCATGTAACTCCTTGTTCCCTTTGTTATGTTATATATAATGGGTCTAAATTATCTCTGGTACAGAGCCACAGTATTAAACCAGGAATTAGTATGGACCAGTACTCTCAGACTGAAAAAATGCTTACAGTCATTTGAACACCCAAGATAAGAGAGAGAGAGGCATATTTCTAAATTCTTTGCAAATGAAAGAGACAGGACTGCTGTTTAAGGGAGTTTCAGCTGAGCACAGAAACAGACTGAATGCAATCAATCAAAAAAGATTTATTCAAGAGTCATAAATTAGGCTCTACCTTAGATTCCTTCCGTCTCCCTTTCTTATATATCATCTCTTGTCCTGACATTGAGTCTGAAGTATTTCCTCCAGCCAGTAAAGAAAGACTTTTCAAACTCAAGAGTCCAATTAGGAAAAATGTTCCCCTGCCTTTCAGCATTGCATTATCTGAACCAGTTCCCTCCAGAGCACCATCTACAATGGAGGCATTTATAACTGAAAGTATCTCAGTAGGAAAGGGTACTTGCTTATTGTATGAAAAATTGAAAACTACAGACTGAAAACAGGCACAGCTTGAGTGCTGCAGTATACCTGCTTTGTGTCTGTTTTATGACTGAGGCAGTATTCAACAATTGTGAGGGAAAGACGGGGTAAAGATGGCCTGAAAAGTTTGGTAAAAAGTAAGAAAAGTAGTTCCAGACCAGCTGCTATGAGAAGGGTCCACAGTTACAAGTGCTCATTCCAATTTTCAGCGAGGAATTATTTCAGCATCTTTTGTTTTAAGGATTCCCTCGGCTTTTACATCTGCCTCCTTCACTGGCACTTCCAGTTCCTGCAAAAGCTCCTGTCTTGTGAGTTGGCATCTCCTCATCTGTGAGGGAACGATTTAAAAAATAACAAACTTGAGCCTCTTTTCCTCCATTGTCAAGGTTTTGTCAACAATCACAAGAGGTAGAAACACTCTCAATTGCTTGTTCATCATGGTGTGATGAATGGGTCTCTTAGCTGTGCTGGCACAAATGTCTGTGCACCCACACTGACAGCTTGCAGCAAACTGATTTGGCTTTGAAAACACTGTTCTCTCTCTCCCTCTCTCTCTTCTCTCCCAAGTGTTCTTTAAGCCAGAGCGATTGCCCAGATTTGCTCTCAGCAGAAGCATAGAAGTGGTTTTGCTGTAAGAACCGAAAGGCTAATATGGTGCACAAACAGGAGTGGGTAACATCAGAGGAGCCAGTATTTCTACTGAAACAGTCTGAGACACCAAGAATTGGTGCTTTATAAATGTCAGCAAAGGCTGGAAACACAGGCCCCACGTATTTTAATTGCATGGCATACAGTTTAACTGTCTGTTGGACACTGTGAGTGTATGCTGGAGAGATATTACTGTATATTTACCCTGTTTTCAGAGACAGGTTTCTACGCTTGCTAGGCATATGTTGTTATGATTCTTGAGTGCCTTATGTGTCCTTCTTTAAACATGGTATTTCTGCCTAATCTTCAATTAAAACAACTAGGCAAGATCTGACAGTGTTATTTCCTTTCAAATTGTCTGTGTTATTGGTATTCTGCACCATTTCCATCACTGCGAGTTCATTTGTTTTCTTTGTGACAGCTGATGTCAAGATGATCTGTATTTATCATCTCACCTTCAATATTTGCTGGGATGTGCCACAATTAGAGCAGCTGACATTTTGCTGTAGGCAGAACCAAAATTATATTGTGTGTGTTCTCTGTGGGTTACTCGTCTGGCTACCCTTTGCAAACACACAGTTATTTAGATTCATTGCTAGACAGTTCTGTGTTTTGTGTTTACACAATACACCACTCATTTTGGGTCCTGGGTTTGGTTCCTGCTTCACGGTAGGACAAGGAGGTAATGTGGCTAGGGTGCTAGAGATAGTGGTGATGGAAGTTAGAACCGGTAAGACGATAGAAATCTGAATTAGAAATTGAGCAATGACTAAGACGATCTCTGGCTGGCCAGAATGTTGTGATACACATCTCTCTGAACTGGCGAGAGGGTGGTGGTTACAGCAGTGTCTCAATCATGTACCCCTGAGCCAGGCAGATCTTAAAGATCTGACTGCAGTAGCTGGCCTACAGAGGACACAGAGCTGAGGATGAGTGTATCAGCTAACTGTGGTTCTAGGAAGGAAAAATGCCTTAGAAGAAGATAAAATAAATGAAGGCGCAAATTTATTTTTATTTCACAGAAATAATTTACAAGTGATTTCTATGTCTTCAGGGTAAGAATCTGACTATTTTGAGGACTAATTTAAAAGAAATATTGCTGACCTCTGACCTGGAGAAGGAGCACAAAACCAAAATCACATTCGTGTATCTTCCAAGTAACTTCACATAAGCATCTAAACTTAAAGTTCACCTAAAAGTTTTAGTATTGACCTTTACTGGTTTAAACACATTGTCATTGTATTTGCAGTGTTGTTGGACTCACTGACATTGTCAACCTACTGTCCAGTTAGATTCTGTCACATGGAGTATCCTGCCATCAGACATGATAGGCAGAGCTATGCCATGTCTGTGCCTGATGGAAGCTGGCAGAATGTGGGACATGAATAAGACAAACGCTCAGCACCTTTGTGAACCAAGTAAAAATCAGGAAACAGATACCTAAGGTTCTTACCTGAAATAACTCTGTCCAAGGAAGCACAGTGTCTTTTCATGTTTCATTTCTTTACAATATTTGGAGGCACCTCAGCTTTGTTTGAGCTGCTAATCTGGTTATCTAAGATGATTTAATGAGGTGGTAGAGGATCAGTTCATATCATGGCTGCTATATAAAGTGACACTCAACAAAGTCTGCTGCTCTGCAGGTTAGGGAATGGAGTCCAAACCTCAACTATCAAAAACTGGTTATTGTAATAAATTAATGGCCTCTCCAGCCTTCAGGGTGCAGTGCTGTCTTAACCTCTGGATGTTCTGCTCACCTTTTCAGTTGTTTTTATTTATTTAGCTTGGATAAGCATTTAGTCACAATTTCTTCTTCAATTGTTTCTCCAGAGTGCTTGTAACACCTCATCTTCCTTGAAAAATAAAAAGACTTCAAATTTTGCTTCAGGCTGTTTTCAAGAAAAGTTGTGTTGCCTGCAGAAAAGAGTCAATTCAAGTATTTATGGTCTGTATATACTGTGCAAGAAGGATAAAAGCCACACATGACACCTAATTAGGTAGATGGGCAACATCTTTCAGGAAGAAGGCTAAAGTCTTGAACTCTGGCTGTCTGATTTAAATATCAATATTTGCCTTTTTTTTATTATTTTTATTTTTTATTTGTAAAGCAAACATGGGTTTCTAGTGAGAAAAAATATCTTATGTTGGAATAATTCTTAGAATTATTCTCAGGTCATAGTGCGGCCTGGTGAGGGGTGGGATAAATGCACCACCACAGTTATGCACACGTACTTCACAACTGCAGCAGAAGTAGAAAATTTAAAATGAGTACAGATTGAGAACAATTGCCCCAAATTTAACTCAGTTATGATAATTCAATGCTGTGTTTGTGTTTAGTGCTTAGGGTGACATTCAAAATCTTGTTAAATGGCAAAGAAACATAGGTAAACTTGAAAGTGCATTATGCTATTGTGAAGCTGAACAAATTGAGAATAATGCATTCTTTAAATACCTCACAAAGAGATTAGATAAACTAGACTATTGAAGCTTAGTTAATTTAATTGCATTCTCATTGCATATAGATTCAATCTTAATCTCAGCATCTTACTTTGTTGGCTCTAGAGGGCAGTGGGTTCAGGTGGATTTAAACTCTAGGCTTGATCATAAGCTTAGCATTAACTGTTCCCAAACTTTTTATCCTAAACCAAGAAATAAATTCCTAGTTTTCCTTACCCAGTGCACACGAGACTTCTAATTAATTATCTTTTGCATGTAACTCCTTGTACCTTTTCATTTTGGTGGACCTTGCTGGTTGTCTTGTTCATTTTTTGCCAACAGAAATTGGTTTTGTTTTCTGACTATTTCAGATTTATTGATAAATGTTCAGAAAAGGAGAATTTCTAAGTTCAGAGCGTAGCACTATGTTTGTCTTATGCTTTTGCTTGTGCCTCACAGAGGTCATTACCTTCTCATTCATTACCTGAGAGGTTTAAGATATTAGACAATGATACTTTAAATTTTCATGTCATTATCTTAAACTGCAAGGTCTTCCTTACAGTTCAGGAATGAGATGATCTGGAATAACAATAATTTAGAGCTGCCTTCAAGGTATATGGTTTATGGCTAGATACTCAAAACACGCCATGTAATTCATCATGGTTTATGCATATTAGCTGTAAAACTTTGTCCATTCAAATAAACTGTCTTAGTTCCTAGTAAAATACCTGTCAACAACAGTGATGAAAGAGATGGGCTGCTCCCTATATTCTTTTTTGTTTGTTTGTTTGTGGTTGTTTTGCTATTTTTTTCCATGCCATTGATTATAATAGCCTGCTGGCAATTCCTGAATTTCTGGCTTTCAAGTAATCTTCAAAGATAGCTGATGGTTAATATCAGATCCTCAGTGAAGTGAGAGTCATGGTCTGAAGAATATTGTGGATGTACCTTTTCAATACCTATTCAGTCAAAAGCGATACGATTGAGGTTTAATTCTATTGTGGGCATTTTCTGCCACACATCTTCCCACTTGTGCCTTTCTGAAGCAAGATGTGTCAGAAAAGATAGACAAGATAATTTGGAGAGGCTGCTGAGATTCTGAAAGAACATCAAAGGCTATTAAATATTTCCTTTAAGAGTTCCTGTGTACATATTACACATATATAACATTTGTATTGCTCTCTTGCATCTAACAGGCATCTAACAGCATATGTGGATCCCAGATTACTGGGTATTTAGACCAGGAAACAGAGAACAAGAAATGCTTTTTCACCCGAGGAGCCTGATGCTTCTAAGGAACCAGAAAAGTTTGCCATGGCAACTTTGGAAGGATATTTAATTATTTTTGAAAAGTCTTGAGAGGTATGGTATCTTGGTGATACACCCTAGAACATGAAAGTTGCAAGCTAATTATTTTCTCAGTTCCCAAGAAAAAGTATAAAGTGTCTCTTTTCACTTGTACATGAATTTCAGGATTTGACGATTTTGTTCTTAGAGTTTGACAAGTATCTAAGTAGTGGTAAGGCTAGATATCAAGGAGGCTAAAGAGTGATCTGAGAGCTTACAGCTGCTTAAAAGGCAGTCACAAAGCTTACACTGTCATACCCTTTTCGATAGTACCAGATGACACAACGTGCAGCAGCTGCAGAATGTACTTTGAGATGTTTAGGTTGCCTTGCTGTGACCAAGAGGGCTGACATAGTTCACTTCCAATCAACATTTCTGTACTTCTCAGAAGAGGAAATGAATGATAGTAAATTAATTATTACAAGTTTTAATTTATTACAGTTTTACCTTCTTGCTGTATTTTATCAGATGGCTGTATTATAAGTCTGAGCCTTAACACAGTGATGACAAGTTTTTCCTCCTCTCAATATTTCACACAGTAATGTCATAACATAAACCCAAAATTTTTTATTTGTTGTCAAGTGCAACTCTACAAAGGGGAAGAAATAAATATATTAGATTAAGAGATTCATAGATTCTGACGGTGCAAAGGACAACTGTCAGCACCTAATCTAACCTCCCAACTGCAGGGCTCTTTCAAGTTATTACTTGTGTAACTAGACACATCATTTAGGAAAAAAACTTTCAAATGTGATATGACATTTCCAGTGAACTTGTAAGACTGGTAATTGCAACAGTGACCACATCTCTTCAGTCTTTTCATTTTCTCACTCATTAATTTTTTTCAGACATTTTTGCCAGTGATGTGATGTTTCTCTTTACTGTTCATTGATACAGATACCAGCTAACAGAAATCTGAGACCCTATTCCTCATTAGAAATATAATCTTTTGATAATCATTCACTTCTCACAACTTTATGTAGATATATCCAGTAATCTTTTAAAATATAAGTGTTTGCATTTTTTTTTACTTAGATAAGTATTCCCTTTTAAAGTCACATCTCAGTTTGAAAAACTGCAATTAGTTTTTCCATGTATCTTTTACCCTTTTATTTCTTCTGATGTCTTAAATTATTTGCTGATAGAGCTTTAACTTGATTTTTCCAAGCTTGTTTTTAATAGGGAAATGGAAAGGAGTATTTTCACCTATTCCTAATTGAACTTGTATATCGTACTAATATATTTTTCCTAGAAATACGAGGAAAAAGTACAGATAATGATCTCAACTGTACTATGTAAATCGAGCAAATTAATGCAATAAGTGGATTTGTTCTGTTTGTATTGCTCAACTAAGAACAGAGTGTACAGGTCTTATTGGCTAGTAACTCTTAAAATCATGCACAACTCTTTATTTTCTGTTATCTATTTATTAAAGTTTCAGACCTAAAATAAAGTGATTTAAAAGAGACTGTGTGAGGGAAGCATACCGTGCATATTCTTTACTGCTGCATCATATAATACCCAGTTCTTAATCATTAGTAGAAAGAGTAAAGGTCCCAATTTAGTGCCCGGGGGAGACATCTCCATTAATCACTTGCCAATTGGAGGGGACACAATTGACTTTAACCTGCTGGCTATGGTCCATAGGAAAAGCTCTGACCCATTTAATCAGCCTGGAATGTGTTCCATAACCTTTCAAGTTGGATCATCGAATGTCAAGTTTTGTCGAAGGCTTTATTTAGTCAACCATGACTGGTAACCCCCTTATCTTCTGCTTTTTTGTGTCAGAGGTACAGCAGTTTCATCAACACATGTGCAGTTATTTTCTTTTAAAGCTGCCAGACTGTTTCCTGTCCAAATGGTTTAGAAAGCTTTACCCTAACTTTGCCAGCATCATATGTTATGCACGAGCTCAATGAAAAAGTGAAATTTGCAATTGCTTTGTTTTCCCTATCTTCTCTGTGGATAGTAAGCATATCAAGTAAGCTTCAATCCACAGTAACTTCCCAAGACACCTGAGAAATATTAATAAAAGACCCATCTAATTTTTAGTATGTAGTGTATTTTTTCCTTTTCTCTGCCAACCATACTATATGTTAGCAATGTACTATCATTAAAGTGTCACTGTTAGCAATGAATAAATTCAGAATTTCTCATGGCACCGAACGACACAGTGAATCAAGATGTTTCTTTCATTTGTTGGGTTTATTTTTTCTATTTCTGAGCTCTTGCTTCATCTGCTAGTTCAGGGCATCTAAATTATTTTTTTAAGTTTTATGAAATTATCCAGTAATATCTGTTCTAAATCAGAGTCCCTTCTGAGGCAAGTACTCACTTTGTATTTTGGTCTATTCAGAACTAGCAAACCAAGTGCAACTGCAGAATAATGTCAGTCCCAACAATAAAACCTCTGTGTTTATTCTACCTGATGAAACAGCTATCTGACATCTACAGCTACGCCATAAAATGGAACCAGATTGATGAGCTTGAGTTATTGAGTGTTTCTTGGTTCTGTGAACGTTTTGTTGCTTACAGCTGTGTAGGCAGTTTTCTTTCTCTCTTTTGCTGTTTCTCTCATTCTCCATTTTTGCTGGAAAGGAATGCTTTATGTTTTCAACCTTTTCATTTTACAAATTGGTCTTTAAAATGCCTTGCTGCCTGAATGATAATAACAGGGAAATAATTTCTGCCTAACTGTAGGTGCATTCATGAGTCTGGCAGAGTGAGTGCAAGGAATAAACCTTACATTTAATTAGTGACATTTAGTTTCATTTTCTAAATTAAGATCAGCATCAGTCTGTCATTAGGACTAAAAAAAACTATTTAAGAAACAGTATTGCAGTTTCTTTAAAAGATCCTTACTACTTTTTAATAACAGCCTACAAACGAATTAATGATAACGAGTATGCAAAATGTTCTGTACAAAAAAGAGATCTGACAAGCATGAATGGTGACAGATGATGACCAGAATTTTCAAAATTTATGATCAGTACAATGTGAAAAAGTAATTATGAATAATAAAAATCTGTTGCAATAATTAGCTGTAATGAATGCTCATAGCAAGCTAAATGAACTGGAACAATTTAAGGCAATAACACATGATTTGCATTTTATACTTTGTGAGAAGATTTTGTCATTAGACAAGTCAGGAATATACTCATATTACCATAATTTTCTACATTTAGCCATGCACCTCATGGTCCAGTCTGTTGCTAGGCTGTCATCTGTACATAAAGGAAAAATGGTAATAAGAATTATTCACTTTAGTAAGGCAAGATTTGCTACACAAATATTTTCACATGAATATTGGGTTTGTACACATGTTAATAAATTTTGTATTTTAGGACTTCTCTCCATAGTACTAAAACTTTTATGGTGTAGGAAAGTGTCTGTCTAAGGTGTGAGTGTTTATTTCATACAAACTAGGACACATCTGTGATGGTCTTGTGGAATTTTTTGTGTGCATTCATTCATACTATTCATCCCTAAAGCAAGGGCTGTTTGAAACAGCCTGGTTCCACTTCTCCAAAACTATATTTTAGCATGTGAGAATGTGCAAGTGCTCAGGAAGCCCAGAGCCAGGGGATAGATTTGGAGCTACTATAAAGTTTTCAGCTTTGTCTCTTTCAAATTCTTTCCAGCAGTGAGCCATGAATTTCAGGATGATAAAGTTACAACTGACTGACTCTCACAGTTGGACCAGAGCAGTCACTCCTGGGTGGATCGTCATCACTAGTGTTCAAGGTCACTTTTTTCATTACACTGAATCTTTCCAAAGGGCTGTAATTCATCATTCCTTAGACATGTGATGTATAAGATCTAGGAGCATCTCTGTGATTTACTTCAGTTCTAAGTTTTCTCCCATTGTACCATCATTCTGCCACAAGACAAAATTGGAGAGCTTTTCAAAGCCCATAAGGCAAGTTCTGCTGTTCTGCTGTTCTGCTATTTTAAGAAAATTATTCTGATATCATTGAAGTTGTAATACTTCTTAATCTTGTCTAATTGTTGTTTTGCCAGAAATGCTGTTCACTCTTGCATACCCAAACTGTTTTTTTTAAAGTTTATTTCTAGCTCTCTGCTGTGAATCTGGCTGCTGCCAGTTTTATCTGTAAGTCACTCAGTTTTGCTACACCTTGCTTTAACCCTCACATTCTCTCATCCTTGAAGAAGTTTATGGCAGTCAACAAGCGTCATTTCCAAATAAAGTTGTGACCCAACTGATGCTGAAGTCTGTGGAAGTCTGTCTGCTAACTATAAAGAGGACTTAATCAGGAATTCCCAAAAACGTGGTAATAAGTCTTCTCCTTACCCTCTGTTAGAACACAGAAGCTGTCCTGGAAGCTGCACTGAAGTTTGCTATTGAGTTTTCAACAAATATTCTGAAGTTGAGGGAAAAATTTCTCAGATTGCAATTTATAAGACAATTTTGGAGCAAACACTTTTGTCAGAAGCCTAAGATCAATTTAAAATTTTATTTTATTAAAAGTAAAAATAATATATTTTGTTTAATATCAGGGAAATAATAGCATTATTTAATCTTAGGAGGCTTTATAATTGCATTTGGTGCAACCTTTTTTTTTTTCTTTTATTTGAATCATGTGTTAATGACTATATTTCCATACAGAAGAAGTATGGGATGATCCTGTCCTTAGATTACTTTTAGCCTTCCTTAAAAAAAAAAAAAATTCAGGTATATTGCCACCTAGGAAGCTTGTGCCATATGAGTGAAACCTCATACAGAGACCTGAAGAAACTGATTTAAGATATCTGGGAGGTTAGAGTCTTTTTTTTTTTTTTTTTTTTTTTAATGGCCTTTTTTAAAATTTTATTTTATTACAGAAGTGTTTGGACAGTAGTACAGGCCTAATGGGACATATTTTAATTACTTATTACTGCTTCTTCTTAATCTACTTCAAACAGAGAGTGCAGTGTAACAGTGAGTGTATCATAGTCCCAGTCCTTGTTCTGTGTGTGGGTTTTTTTCCTGTTAACTCTGAACAATTTGTTTTTCTGGGTCAAATGAATTTCTAGATAGACCAAATACTTTCATGTATGACAAGGACAGTAGGACATCAAAACATATATACCCCAGGGAATGGCTTTAAACTTCTCCTTTTGATAATACTCTTCCTGACATGTTCAATGCATCCATCACATCAAAGCTTTAACTTTTTTTTTTTTTTTTAAAGAAACCACTTAAGTATGTTTTTCTTAGTGAATGCATGGAGGTTGTTTAAATAGTAAAAAAAAAAAAAAAAAGAATTATACACTTTCAGAACAGGAATTGCAATCTGCTTGAGCAGAGACATCTGCTATTTTTATTTTCAGTTCCCCAGGAATAGAAATTTGTTGTGGAAGATGGTAATTTAATGTAAAAGTCTACAGAATACTAAACATTAAAACCAGTGGGTCTAGAGATAACGAAAACATAAAATTGGTCTGAGTCTGTAGCTCCATTCTGGATTAGAGCATGCAAGAACCTGGAACAAATTTACTCAGAAGTAAGTTTTGAAGTGGTGCTTACTTGAGTGTCCTGTCTGTGCTAGGCATGACACCAGACACACTTCTCTCTTCTCATTGCCTTATTTTGAACTAAGTAGATGTCCTTATTTATGAGTCAGTAGAGCTTATACATATACACTGCTCAGACTGAGAACAAGGATCGCAGATAAAGGGATCTTTACTTTGTAAAGAAGCTTATAACTTCCTCATGATCGCCCTTTTTACACCCTTGAGTTGCCATATACTTGCTTTTGCAACCTGGAGAACAACCTATGAAACCACTGAGGGCTACTGTGCAGATCCAGTAACTGTAAAATGTAAATGCATGGGGAAACTTTTTACATGTAGTAATGACTTTTTTTTTTTCTGATTTTCAATGTTTAACAATTAACCGGGCTCATTTTTGTTTTGTCTTGATAATGAATTACTTACACTGTTTCTTATTTTCTTCTCTTACAGCTCTGCTGCCTTTTACTGTGACTGTGCGTGGCAGTTAAGAGAGATGAATAAATAAAGATTTTACTATGAGAGGTTTATAAAGCTCTAGTGGGAATGGATCCCTCTGGTCCTTGGGTGAGAGTCCGTCCTGCCCACAGGGAAATCAGTATGACCCACTTGTTCATCTGATTCACACGGGCATTTCCATTAGAGGAGTCTGGCACTGGCCCTTGAGCCTCTTCTGGCATGACATGCCTGCTCGGAGGAGCAATGGGACCTGTATCACAGCTCCTGGTGAGCTCTGACCTCAGCAGCAGGGCAGGCATCTGCCCATTCAGAGATGCAAGTTTTCCTTTCGGTGCATACTGGGATGTCTCAGGTTCTGCTTCACTGAACACCCAGCAGGAGTGAAGAAACAGGTTATCGTGCCTCTCATGGGAGGGATTGCATGACCTTCGTGAGAAGCAGCTGCTGCTGGATCCCAATCCCTGCCAAGTTCATCAGTAGCTCCTGACTTCAGGGCTGAGAACTGTACACCCACGCTTTCCCATGCTCCATGCTGAGCACAGTCAGGAGCGCATCACTCGGTAAAAAAGGGGCCAAAGAACACTACAAATAGTAGTTTTCTCTGAAGGTTTTACACAATATTGATTACAAGTGACCGTGGACTGTGACGAAATTAGGAAAGCTAAGTTCAATGTTATAAATTATCTTTCTTGAGTAATTTATTTTGGGAACTCTTGCTACAGGGTTACTTATAAATTTCTTTATAGAATCCATGCTGCACTATTTGCAAATGCTGTTTGAATAGTTGAACACAATAGGATTTTAATAGCCTGATCCAGATTCAGAAATGCAGACTATGTAGTCCACTTCATACAGTTGGATGTATTTAAGTTTCTATCTACAGAATTACAGTGTTTTGATCAGCATTTCTCTTTACACTACGGAATTATGTTGCTTAGATGTACAAGAATATTGAAACTAGACAAAGCTCATATTGTTTAGAGCAGAAATGCAGTTTGAATAAACAAAGGAGTTCTGCTACATTTATGTCTGAGCTGTTTTGTTGCACTTACAGCCTTTTTTTATTGCTTCAGCTTTGTGACTGGTCTAAAAAGACATACAAACTTCATGAGATTCTCTAAATGCAAACCATCAATTTATATGCATGGTTATTTCTACATGAGGACTCTGTGGTTTGTGCGATAATTTGTGCTTCTGTCACATCTTTTTTTCAATAGACTATGTTGTGAAGATGACAGGGCATGATTGGTGCTTTGATGTACGTTTTGGCATATCTTGTGGTATGCAACTGCTCTATAAGCATTAAAATATTGAGTCTGTTAGTCCCTATTAAATCTTGTCTAGCTGACAGATATGATATTTTTGCTTTTAATGAAATTTCTTAATATTATGTTTAAAGCTTTAGTTAACCAGTTAGGTGAAGCAGAAGCTCTCCAAGCTGCCTGGTGTTAAGAAAAGAAGGAAAGAGATGGTGAGAACTGACTCAGCACCAGCAGTCTGTGCATATAAACCAGCAACTTACTGGCACTTTTTAGAGGGAGAATTCCAAGTCCCTGCAGGCCAATGGGATTTACAGCCTTCTGCAAGGGAAGGGAAAATCAGCTGCTTCTAGCAAGGCTATGAATCATTCCAATTGTATTGGTTTTGGTGGGAACAGCTGAAATTAAATACTTTGCCTCTGCAGGTACCAGGAATGCCCACCTTCCTTGTTTCGGTCTGCGCTACAAGCTGCATTCTTCATTTCTATGAATTGAGATACTTTTGGATGCCTAACCATTGTTCCTGCTGGGCATGGGCATGACTAAAATCTTTTATAATGATGAAGATAATAAGATTGCAGCTCCTGGACATTTTAATATCTCTTTTCTTCTCTAACTGACCTGAATCCTGTTTTTGCAGACATGCAGCGAGAAAGTGAAGTATATAAATATTTTGACCGCTATCTAATGCCTCTTAGCAGTGGTGGTGATAACAAATCTGTAGAAAACGAGTGGGGCATTCCTTTTTGATGTGCGAAATTCATTTAAATATAAAGGAGTGTGATTCTTCTTACCATAGATTGTCACATCTCATCTCATTAGTGTGACTTTTACAAGGTACCTGACTATGGAAAGCAGTCCGGTCTGTTTGTTCTGCAAGACTTTCAGGTGTTGACTCATATCTCCAAAATGTGGTTTCTCTCTTCCTGTGTTAGACAGATACAGACATTTTAAAATGGATATAACCTTCCCATGCACAACAGATGCAAATACGTAAGAAAGGAGGAAAAAAGGAAATGCACATTGTTAATGTTGTACTTCATGAAAAACTGGTAATTTATGTGACACCAAAGCACTCTCTGTGAGCTTGCAAGCTAAGTCCTTATTCCTGCAGATCTGGAGCCCATGGGCTCTGTGAGAGCTTGGAGTCTGACTGCATGCAATATTTTTGCAAGAGACTTTCTGTTCCCTTTATGTTATTCATTGCTCTGTCTATGGGAAGCCAAAGAGATCCAGAATCCCATTGGCACAGAAGTACTGTATTTCCTAGTTTAACCTGTGCTTTAATCCACATAACGCCTCGTTAGTCAGGCTTTATGGGTGTAATCCAGAGCCCATTGATCTCAGTGGAAAATTGCCCACAAATTCCACTGGGCTTTTGATGCCTGTACATGTGATGTTAATTTCACCCTTAAATCTTGTGCAAACCTACCAGGTTTGTGTCCGGCCTAATTTTTCAAGGTTATACGTAACTAAAAGTTAAGTGAAAAACATGCTTCCCCTGTGTACCTGAGACAAGATTTTGCCAAGTCCAGCACAAAGTGGGAAGAAAAGCAGGAAAAGCAGGATGTGAATCTTCCCCCTGCCCTGCCCCACTTTTGAGTCTGGAGGACCTCTGTGCCATGGATGTTCACAGACTTGGCTTCAACACCTGGCTATGCTGTATAGCTCCAAACTTGGCCTGGCCTCAGAAGTGTTTTTCCTCAAAACCATGGGTGCCTCCCACAGAGAGCTGAAGGGGATGGAAAGCTTAAGCAGTCCCACAGGGAACTTAAATCCTAATTCAGGAGTAACAAAAATTGATTCTTTGCAGCTGTGGAACAATTTTCTTTCCTGAATTGAGGGAAGAAAAGCTCAGGGAATTCCAATATATTTCTAGGAGCCAAATTTTTTATTGTACTTGGAAATTTTTATTTGATCAGCAGCCTTGAGATATGAAGAGGATTATTCACCTCCCTTCCTTGTTTCGAGAACTAGCATAAATAATCCATTTAGCCATAATGCTGTGCCTCCCAGTGTGCTTGTTTATCGTTAGAGTTCTCCAGCTTTCAGTGGGCTAGTGCACTCTGATTTCTGGCTGGATTTATGATACAAATGTCAGACAGGAACTCTGTCCCTCTGTTTTCAAACCAAACGTCTTTATTTTGACATTGGATTTGAATTATACATTTATGGAATCATTGGGAAACAGTTGAAAATATTAAAATTCTCTTGACGTTTAAAACCAGGTTGGAGGTTAGCTCCAACCTGAAAGTTAACTGTAAGTCCATAGGAATGGCATTCATGAATTGTTACTTTCACTGAATTTTCTCTAAGGGTCATCATGTGGGTTTTTGGCATGCATATCAAACACAGCCATTCTTTCCTCATTCTGTAATGTCTTTTCACTTACTTTGTTCATTTATTGTATCTTTCTTGAGAAGAATCTGGGAATTTTTTAAGCATTCTCTATAGGGAACAAGGCCCTTTTACAGGAGTAAGTACATCAAAACATGAAACAATGAGTGAAAAAGATTGCAAGAACTAGAAGAAAAAAGCTTGTCTTCATTAGTAAGACCTACAGGAATAACTGCTCAGTCTAGTCCAACTCATATGATCAAAATTAACATGTCAGACACTGAACAGATTGCAAACTATCTAACAGAAAAGTCTTAAAATGCAATTGTTGCTGGGGATTCAAAACTAACTGTGTGATTTCCTGACTACAGTGAAATGTAGGCTTCTGGTATAGCATGACAGCTTAAGAGGACGTACTATCCTTGGAAGCAGTTTATTAGCTTAAAACATTGAACTAAACAATTTAGTTTAAACTATTATTTACTATTATTTAAAAATACTCTTTGAATTAAATAGTTTATTTTAAAGAAAAATGTTAAATAAGGTTATATTAATTCTATATTGGTGCTAAAGTATGATTTATTGTAGAATTATATCCCATCTCATAAGAGACCAGTATCTTGCTAAATTAGAGGGTCTTCAGATAAGATCTGCAGGAATAATTTAAAATTTAAAAAATGTACCTGGCAGTGAGAATTGTTAGAAATTAGATCTGTGAGCTCAGACAGTAAGAGTTAAGTGGGACCTTGGTGGTAATTGGGGTAAGAGTATCTGCAATCCGAATGCAGCAGGTGCATAGAAAAAAATCACATAACAGGAGATGGATCTGTGTATATTATCTGCAATGTAGGAGATAAAGCCTGCATAGCTTCTGCAATAAAGGAGAGCATAAACTTGATTAAAGGAGCTGTAAGGTCTAAGGATGAAGAGGCCAGTTGTTTGAAAGAATATTGTAGGCATTGCAGCTCAATTCAGGCCAGAAATGAGTCACTGGAAACAGCTGAACAGATGTTGATAAGCATTTTCCATTACTTCAGGTTTTCCTTGTTTGTTTGTTTGTTTGTTTGTTTCCCCTCCCCCCCATCATCAATTTGGATGTTTTTAAGAGTTATCTTCTACATCGCAAGAACTGGTTTAAAAAAGCCCAGCATTCAAGATATCACACTGGAGTAGTGTTACAGACATTCTGGATTTATTGTTTGAAAATATACTAGTAATGTTTCTCGTAAGTCTGTTTCCAGGAGTTTTTGATTTAATGAACATATTAGTGTCTGTCTGTAAAGCATTTGCTCATACAATACATATGTACAGATAGAAAAGACTCGAACAGTTTTAATTTTCATGTGGCATTTTGAGTTTTCACTGGTAGAATATTATGGCTTTGTGGGCAGAGTGTTCCTAAGTACCACTAATTTCAGTGAGGGTTGTACCTGTTCAGTGTTGCTAAATTTGAAGTGGGGGTTGATTTTTCTTTTGTGTCATGAAAAATGAATCATAGCATCTGAATAATAATATTGTACAAGCAAGTGAATGCAGAAGTTCCAAGACAAGAAGACCATGGGCCCTGGACACATTCTGTCACCCCTTATTTTTAACAGGAATTACCAACCTGAGATCGATCTATCTATCTATCTATCTATCTATCTATCTATCTATCTATCTATCTATCTATCTATCTATAGATTCATATGTAGATATATTTGCAAAAAGATTGCAATAATCTAAGAAAATTATTTGAGCAATGATGCAAAAACTTTTCTTTGGCTTAAGAAATGTCAAAATTTTAGAATGTTATGCAAAGTAAGAATGCATCATAGGATGAAGTAGGATAAATTGGGTAATTGGAAGACTCTGTCTGAAACACCACATAGTTCAAAGATAATGTACTAATTTTGGTTAGCTAATATGTTTTGTGCTGCTGTGTTTTCTACTTTGTAATTTGTGTGGAAGTTGAAATATCTCTGGAGAAGCCCATTGTATGATATTTCAAGCCCTAGAAAAAATGGGGAGGTGAAATCCTCCCAAGAAAGATCGAATGAAAATTTCCTATTCAACTGTGTAGAATTCTACTAGTTTAAAAATAAATTAAAAATTAAGATGTGGGTCCAAAGTCAAGTTGTTATAATCATGTGCATCTAAATCTGTCCCTAGTTACCATTATGAAATCTGTAATCAGAATTACATAACAACATCTGAGTGGGCCCTTTCTATAACTAAAAATGTTCCTGAATACTTCTGAAAATGAAAACCTGAAATCTTTATTTTATTTCAGTCTTTGTCTTTCAATCTTTTGACTTTTAAGCATCACAAAAAAAAGAAGAGATGGAATTATACATGTGACACTTAAATTCGCTCTTAGGCAGCGTTAAGAACAAGTATAATCTTTGTAAATAATACCTGGGGACAGATAATCACCAGTTACATTGATTTCCTTTCTCTGGATTTTAGTCACTGACATTAGTCAGAGATTTATAAAAGAATAAACAGTTCTGTATTTTGTAGATTTTTGTAGATTTTTACAGAAAAGTTTAATTTCAGAATAAAGGGAGCTCTAGACTGCATTGTGCTGCTATGATCTTTGCAGGAAACCTTTACATATGTTGCTTATTTCAGTTCTGAGGCAAATGACAAGTACTCTTTAAGCACTAGATCACCTTTCTGTTTTTCTTTCAAGTACCAAATGAAAGTTTGCAGTGAGTTCAGATGAAAATTTGGTCTCTACAGATCTTCGCTTGCTATTTTCATCTTGGAAGTCCAAATCCTGTGGCATTTATAGCACTCCTACTGAGGCTCTTGAACATGTGTATATTTGTAGTCACTGCTATGTAATTAGTGCTTACTTCCATGGAAAAGACACTGGGAATGTTTTGAGAAATTGCTTCTCCAGTCAGCTCAGCAGAGTTCTATTCAAGTCTCCACAGTTTATACTGCCCTATATAGCTTTCTATGGCTGAGAGCAGTCTAAATAAACTCAGGAGCTGCTTTCAGGAATGGGATTTGAACCTATGTCTCCTATGTGAGGGAAGTTCACTGCTGGAGACAATACAGTGCTATAAAATTTTATTAGTTATTAGGTAATTCCACAGCTGTACATTTCAGTGCAGGAAATGGCATTCATACGTGGGGCTGAGACTCAAAGTGAAAAGGTAAAGAGCTGTGTAATGTCCTTAAACTGAAGCAGATTAACAGTGCCATCAAGAAACTTCTTTCCTCGTCTGTGCTATAACATTAAAACTGATGGAAAAGTGACTCCAGGCCTCTCAGAGAATGTGAGAATGTTTCTACCTCCCTTTGTGTGCTGAGCTGAGCTTCAGTGAACACTGTGCACTTGAAAAGTCTTCTTAAGAAAAGGTCTCTTCCCATGTAACCTCTCCTGGTTGGATTACATTCCTTTTTTGATTCTTCTTCCTCCCACCCCCCCGATTTACATTATTTACCCCAAATCTCGGATGTTTAACTTTGAGAGCTTTACTTCTGGGACTTTGGACTCTTTTTGCCTCTTACTGTGACAATGTGTTTACACTGAGTATTTGACCTTCATCAAAATATAAGTCACTTTTAGCGTTATAACTCCATCTCAACTAATTTTATTTTAGTATCAGAGTATGACTCCCATTGAAGGACAAGTTACAGCACGTTGTTGTGGTTTAACCCCAGCTGGCAACTAAGTACCAATGGCTTATTTCCCAGCCCCCAGAGCAATGGGGAGAAGAATTAGAGAAAAAAAACCTCATGTGTTAAAAACAATTTAATAGCTTAAATAAAGTAAAATACAATAATTGTAATGAAGATAATAATAATATCATAAATGAAAAAGGAAAAACAGAGAGAGGAATAAACCCCAAGAGACACAAGTGCTGCACATCCTAATTGCTCACCACCCACTGACCTAACGGACAACTTCCCTCAGTTTATATACTGGGCACGACATCCTATGGAATGGAATAAATCCTTGGCCAGTTCAGGAGAAACGGAGAAGTCCTTGATTTAGAGTAAGCACCACTGGGCAACAGACAAAATATCAGTGCATTATCAAGCTTATTCTAATACCAAATCCAAACCACAGCACTATATCAGCTACTAGGAAGAAATGTTACTCCTTTTCAGCTGAAACCAGGACACTTCTTCATTAACACAAGCTGCATTGCAAGCATGGCTTTAATGCAAGCTTAAATCCCTGTAAAGTCATGACTTTATCAAAATAAGAACAGACACTGAGTTGGAATAGCATTGTCTCTTTTTATATCAGGTTGGTCAAAAGAGAATCGTCAAAACCTGTAAAAATAGAAAACATTTTTCCTAAGCTATAAATCAATTTTCTAAAATTTTATTTTTCAAAGATACAATATTAATTACAAATATATTCAACTGAAATGCTTAAGTAAAAACGGATGACCAGTCAGCTGGCCTCTACAATATACTGTTTGTTGGGAGGGGAAGAGCTTCCTTAGCTACAATGATTTGTCACTTTTAGTGACAGATGAAGTGCATTAATTTCTGATCTAGTGTGAGACACACTCAGCTTCACATAATCCAGCGAAAGTCTGCAATGTTTCTCCTACATGGTGCTCCTGGAGACCTGAAACATAGCTATTTGCCTGATTACTAAATATTCACTTCATCTTCAGAAGTCTGCTTGCTGTTAATTTTTCTTAGCATAGAGTTGTAATTGTATGTTGGAAAGCATGTAAAGAAATGGTTATAAGTATTGTTTTACTTGAAAAACTGTTTTTAATCTGCCAGTGAAATGCATGATGGAGACCATAGGAGAAATACTTTCTTTTGATTAAGTTAGGACATTTGAGGACCATAAGACAAGGAATATTTACTGGGGATTTTTTTTCATCCCTAGTTTAACCCTTCTTGATTGAAATTTTGAAGTATATTATAATGTTACATTTTCCATATTTGCATTGGGAATTTGTGCATTGAAGTGACTTTTATGTGGACCAGAGTTACGTTTCTGCAGTAACACGAAGAGATGAGGTATGGTATACTGCCATGAAATATACAAAGTCTTATCAAACAAAATTGCTAAATAATATAATTACACCTTTTTTTTTTGTCTATTTCATCGTACCTGTCTGCCAGGCTTATTAGTTTGGAAGCAGGAAGACAGATTTTATAACCAAAAAGTGCGTATTTTTATACATTTCTCATAATATATACTGAAGACATTCATATTGTCTATGATACGAAAATAGGTGCAAAAGTGGCAATGCAGTGCATGCATGTACTGTGGAAGAGAGCTTTATGAGCATGTTATTTTTTTACTGTATCAATAAGTTCATCAGTTTAAGTCAGGAACTGAAGTGACATCTGTTAACATGCAGTTTCATCCACAACAGAATTACTTAGTCAATGAGATTTTCAATGTTAATTTCTAAGCAGATGAATATTTTCAATCAGATGGCATCCAGACAGAATAGCAATGCACCAGATAATCTCCTAATTCAGTTGAAGAACTATTTTATTAGGGTAATGGCCCCAGGGCAATGGGAGATGAAAAGCACAAGTCAGGAAGAAAAGACATCATGATTCCATAGTACTGCATAGTTTTCCTTTCCAGAAGGAAGCAAAATAAGAACTATAGTGATAAGGTACAGGAAATAAAGTTACACACTGCAATACCACCCAGGCCTAAATAAAAAACCCAAACAAACTACAACAAGCAACAAATCATAAGTAAAATAAAAATATCAAGATAAACGATAGGAAATACCTATTCACAGCTCATATTAACTGCATGGCCAGATCATCAAGTGCAGTTTTCTCATTTCATAACCGTGGCCAAGGACGGACCATGGGGATTAAGTGATCTTTTAATACTTCTGTCAAACCGAGAAAGTAAAAGGGAAACATATTCATTCTTCAGAAGCGTATAGATTGTCTTAAGTTAGAAAAGATGCCTGTGCAGAATGCTGGTGGTGTGCAGTGTCAGAACAACCACGAGAAAAAACTATGGACTAAAACCTGAGATTGCTGTCTATTTTCCCCATGCAGTGTTCATCACAGTAGTCTCCAGCTTGGGATACAGACCTACTGCTCTAGGGCATCCAACCTCCAGGGTACAAAGTGCAGTAATTTTTAATTTCAATCTCCAACACCTGCATGAGGGAGGGAGCTCTGGTCCTTGATAACATTTAGTCATTGACTTCCCAGAAAATAGGAATGAGCTATAATACATCCCTGGACAGCTAGGAGACATTAGGGGCTAATAAGGCTTATGATAAATGCACACTACTGATTTACTATTCTAGCTTTTTGAATCTGAATACCCACAGCATTTGCCCAGGAACACATGTGAAGCATGTCCATATGGAAATATGTTCTATGTATCAAAACCCTGAACTTTGATATTTTGTATTGCATAGTTTGTCTAAATCGCTCAGATCATTCTCTGAACTTATATATATATACAAATAGATACAAAGACATATTGGACTAAAAATCTTTAAATGAAAGTCAACTGTTCATAACTCTTCGCCTTTGTTAAATTCTCAAAGTGAAATTTCCTTTTGTCCTTGAAATATAGGTTTAGCAGAAAAAGGAACTGAAGATCTGGAGACAACACAAATGCCCCCTTGGTGGTGCATTTGAAAATACAGGCCTCTAGCCATGCACACATTTAACCTTGCAAGGAAAGATTTGCAGGGACAGGAAATCTAGAACCTTCTGTGAAGTTTGTACACATTACACTATCCCAGTAGAACTGTCTGTTAACTATTATAGCCAAGGCATGCAGCTTATCATTTCCTAAGAGGAATTATAATTTCCATTGAAAAGACTTGCACTTTATGTCATATCCTTTCAGTTGTATACATTTCACTCCTATTAAAGCTTTGCTTTGATTTCCAAACCTGTCTTACAAGAACAGAAAATTACATTAATATGTTCTCCTCTGGAACATTAAAGCTAGGAAGGCATCAGGAGTATGTCTAAAGATAATAACTTTAAGTGAGAAGGCTCTCCAACACATGAGCACTGATCCAGCTGAGGAAAGGGCATCCCCTGTTGCATGTTATGCTGCTTCTACTGGTATTAAGGATTTTCTTAGAATGTAAAAGATATATCCCAGCAGAGAATACCCAGCTAACCATCTAATGTTTGAAGTAAGATTTTTTTATATGATCAGATTAGTTAAACAGATTTTTCTGCAAGGGAAAGAACTATTAAAAGATATATTTTTTAGGATTGACAATCAGCAGAATTAGTGTTTAATATAAAACATATTTTCCCTTCGGGACACACTTTGTTCCTGATATTTCTCCTTAGAAGATCAGTTTCCAAGGAAGCTAAAAATAAATAGTCTCCTTTAAAAACAAAATGGTAACTAGGAGTTAGTATGCTCCTGTGAAACAGCAATTATTTCTGACAGGTGAAAAGGCCATTAGACATGAATTGATTTTCAGAGGTATTGTGAACTCAAGTCAACAGGAGCTCTGTGAGCTCAGCACCTCTCAGCATCAGGGTCAGTCTTGCAAGGTGTTGAATGACCTCAACCCACAGAAAGTTTTCCACACATTTCAGGAACTGGCCTTTAAAAATGAGACAAGAAATCTGGAAGCCCAAATACGTACTGTGAAAGTGCTGAAACGCAGTCCCTGAGCTGTCATATTTAAACAGCATTGAACTTGGCACCGTGAGGTCCTGAGAAAGCCACTTAACTTCCCTGTACTTTTTCCACTTTTGTTCAGTGTCTTGTCCTTCTAAATAGTTCCAAGATACAAGTTGTCTTCTTCTGCTCATGAATACAGTGCCTAACACTACTGGACTCTAACATCAGTTGGAAACCCTTATTACTATCAAATGGCTGTTCACAAAGCTGAAAATAATGAAATATAACTATTTACAGAGGGGGTTGTAACAGCTAAAGTTATGCAGTATCTCAGTGGAAATCCATGACTGAGAATACAGGTGTGTTGTGCTCTTAGTTAGCCCTCCATATTCTTCTAAAGAAGAATTTAAAAGTATCATTTAGAAACAAATTCTGAAATTGTGATCAGCTCAAAAAACCTGAAATCTAATTAACATATGAAAAAGCCAATGCAAAGCAGGAAAACAGAAATTTGAATGAGAGAGAAAAAGTAAGTACTAACACAGATGAGTTATCAAGAATTATTCACAAGAGAATGTTTAAGTGCTTTTTTTAATGTTTTCATATTTTGTCATTGTGCAGAACCATGTTAGATCTGCCTTTCAAAGATCAGTGAACACTGCAGTCCAAACATATCCGAATTTTGAGGAATATCATACTAAGGCATGATTCCAGAATTTTGCAATGGGAGCATCTCTTGTTGTGTCATGATTACCTTTTCTTTCATCCTTTCCATATGTCTCATATGTCATATGTACTACAGCCAGTTAATTTTATAGTAGCAAGAAAAAAAGTTATGAAATCAATGCAAGTATGTTGGCCATATTTATGGGTCAAGTTTTGCACTTAAAAAGAGCCTAGAAAATCGACTCTGTTCTGACTACTGCCAAAGATTCTCTAGTTATGTCCTTCATTTGTCCTTCATTTCCTGACTGTATAAAGGGAGGTTAACAGCATTTAATTAAAAAACAACAACACAAAAGACTTCAAAAAACCCAAAAAATCCCCCCCCCAACCCAAACAAACTAACAAAACAATCCACAAATTATGGTGGGATAGGGTTAATGTTTGTAGACACCCCTGCTATTCTTAGGTAGCAGGTGGTTTAAACAGTGACAGATATTGCTTACTTACATGGCTGCATCTACAGGGATTTTTGTGAGCAGTTGTCCAGTGACGCTCATTGCCTTTTTTATTTTTCTGGTAACAGAAATGTAGCTGTGAAACAGCAATGTTTAGGATTATGATTGCAATAGTATGGAATTTGTTTGGTACAGTATATTAGATTTTACTCTGTTTTCTATCAGATGGGTGAAGGGAATATATAAATTTCTGGTAAGGTATTTAATAAAACAGTGACAAGAATGGTACGGCTAAAATGATGAAGTTTTCCTAGATTTACGTTTCCTGGATTATAAGGGAATAATTTGGTGCTATGCTTGTCTTTTGGCTCTTGCAACATTCCTCAGTAGTCTAGACAAGAAGTTTGTCTTCTCCCAAGTACTGATATTTGGAAATTGTCCTAAAATGAAACTCCTTTATCAAATCCTCTGCACCACAGCTCCCAGACAGGAAATACCAACATGAAAACCTTGATCTGAAAACTTTGAATAGCTTGACTAAATCCTTTGAAAAGGACTCTTGAGAGCGCAAATGTGTGCACTGAGCATTTAACATGATATCTCACAAAATGAAACTTGACTACAGACAGGTTACATTAATTGGGAGAACTTATGATGATAAGCATTGCTTTATTTTTCTTTCTTCCTAGCAATAAAGTTTGGAAAGGTTGCACTGTACCCTATCTTAACTGTCAGAGTAAAGAGACTTCATGTTACTAAAGTTGTCACTTTGTATAGTCATAATGAGACTGTACTAAACAATTTCTGTGAATGCTCAGAGCATTCTCACAGCTTTCAGCTGGTGTAACAGGTCACATAAGGCAGGAAAGGCTTGAGATCAGTATGGCAACCTTCACACAAACTCCTGCTAACCTCAGAGCTAGGCTTTTTCAAAGAAATGAGGCCACTTTTTATTGAGGGGAAGGTCACGGTGATGGTTTTTTTGTTGTCATCTGTGATGCTCCTGTCTCAGCTGCAAGCTGTATTTATAAGGGATTGCATTTTGAAAACAGTGAAACTTATACTTTAAAGACTTGATAAGAAAATAATAAATAGCAATGATAATTTTTTTAAATTGTTTTTGCTTTTATTTATTGACTTGTTTCATTATCCTGCATGTTATTTTGAATTAATATTTACTGTTCAGAGCATGACTGTCTTTCTGAAAAGCAGAGAGCCTGTAAGTTTTAGAATACCTGTTTACTGTGAGCTGTTTTCTTCCCATGAACAAAATCCCACTTGGTGTTCTGTGTGCGTTTTCTTAGACTTTTGCCGTGCCAGATTCTAAGAGGCTGACTTTTTTTTAAACAGTTCCTCAAAGGATTGGATAGATAGCCAATGGATGTCACTCCTGGGGTTCCTGCAGTGAGAACACTATTTGAGGACAAGGAAGGATTAGGAGAGAAGCAAATTCAGAGACATTGCTCTATCTTTTGGTGGTAAATGTTGGATAAAAATTTATGTATTAATCTTTCAGTTGCTTCCTTAAACCTTTTTTTTTTTTTAAAATCATTCTACCTATGGATCTTTATCAAAAACAGACAACTGAAGAATTTGATATAGGTACATCAACACACACATTTAATGTCCATGATAAAGAATAACAACAGAATTTAACAAATCTTTTCAGTAGTCAATAAGCGAATGAGGTTGTCTCCAGCAATCCAGGAGTGTTTCACTCCAGAGCTGCAAATACCCTAGGCCTTGACCTGCCATGGAAGAGCCACCTAGGAGCTCTGATATTGTTCTCCTTCTCCTCAGTATTGGGGAACCAGGAGGAGAAACTACAACAGAAACTCTCTCCAACAGCTTCATGTTGTCAGAGAGCTTTCCCTCACCTGGTAACTTCTCCTAGTCTGTCCTAATTACCTTCCAGTTGTCTTTGAATCACCTGAATGTCTTTGATTTCAGCCTGTTCTAACCTTAACTACCACTATAGTCTTGATTATGAATTAGTAAATCAATAAGTATGAAAGGGTACAAAAAAATCTCAGATTAAATGAAACATAGCCCTAATGAGATATTGACTTCAACAGTTATCAGAAAGTACAAAACCTGTGTTTTTTCTTGAGTGAGTTTCTGTATTTGGGGATTAATATTCCCAGCACAGTAGATAGGAGTTTTTTGCAGAAATTGGTATAATAGGTTATTTTCTCTACAAATAAAATTGATTTAACTTTAGATATTGCAAGAAACATTTTATTTGTGGTTAATACAATTAAGATAGTTGATGGACTGATTTTTAGGATTGAGTTTTCCTTTCATCTGAGAATGAAAGAAGGAATAGAAATAAGGAAGCACATTTTAGATAAGAGGTGCCTTGAAATAGTGAAACAAAAAAAATACAGTTAGAATGCATTCTTGGCAAGTTTGCTGATGATACAAAACTGAGGGAGAAGCTAATACACCTGAAGGTTGTGCTGCCATTCAGGGAGACCTTGACAGGCTGGAGAGATGAGCAGAGAGGCCAAATGAGGTTCAACAATGGCAAATGCAGGGTGCTGTGCCTGAGCAGGAATAACCCCAAGATCCAGTACAGGCTGGGGGCTGCACTTCTAGAGAGCAGGTCTGCAGAGAAGGACCTGGGACTCTTGGTGGATGACAAGCCGACTGTGAGCCCTTGTGTCGAGGAGGTCCAATGGTATCCAAGGGTGTATCAGGAAGAGTGTGGTCAGCAAGTCAAGAGGTGATCCTGCCCCTCTACTCTGCCCTAGTGAGGCCGCATCTGGAGTGCTGTGTCCATTTCTGGGCTCCTCAGTACGAGAAAGACAAGGAGATGCTGTAGAGGCTCCAGCAGAGGCCACAAAAATGATGAGAATCTGGAGCATCTCTCTTAGTAGGAGAGACTGCAGGAGCAGGGCCTGTTTAATCTGGAGAAGACTGAGAGGGGATCTCATTAAGTGCATAAAAACGTATCAAAGGCAGATGCCAAGAGTATGTTGCCAGGCTCTTTTCATGATGCCCAGTGACAGGAATAATGGGCATAAAATAAAACACAAGAAGTTCCACTCAACATGAAGAAGAACTTTACATTGAGGGTGGCAGAGCACAGAAACAGGCTGCCCAGGGAGGTCGTGGAGTGTCTCTCTCTCGAGACATTTGAAACCCACCTGGACATGTTGCTGTGTAACCTGTGCTAGGTGTCCCTGTCTTGGCTGGGACAAGATGATCTCCAGAGGTCACTTACAACCTTAATGATTATTTGATTCTATGAAAAAAAAAATATTTAAGCAAAAAATATATCATATATATTCCTTCATAATGCAGTTACCTTTTTCCTGGACAGATTTTGCAAAAATGGTGCTTTCATGTGCACTGTGTTTTCATTAGCATTGACCTGTTGGTCAAAATTTCACTTATGATCAATGCCAGAAAGTAAGTCTCAAAGAGCAGTGTTTCTTCACACTCATCAAAGGATATGGCAGGATAAACTTCCAGTGACCAGACCAGAGGCCCTTTTTTAGAGGAAGCAGGTTACACATTATATTAGAGCTTTGAAGAAGCTTAGGGAATAAAATTCTCAATATTAAATAAGGAAAGAAAGAAAAGAAAGAAAAGAAAGAAAAGAAAGGAAGAAAGAAAAGAAAGGAAGAAAGAAAAGAAAGAAAAGAAAGAAAAGAAAGAAAAAGAAAGAAAGA
>NW_020955505.1:2191837-2273883 GCF_003031625.1 Empidonax traillii
AGACCCCATAGCTTTGTTTTATGCAGGAAAAATATATAATTGGGTGAGTCTTAATCTTGCTTATTTAAACTGGTGTAATTTTGTATCAGAAAGATAAGGGATCTTTATAAAATGAGGAGAATTTCCACTGGATGCTAATAGCACAAAGGTACTCCCTGGCTGAACTGGAGAATGAATTTGACAAAAGTTACTAATTGGAAAATTTCTGCTCCCCAGAGAGACCTGGAAAGAAAAAAGGAATGTGCCACAGATGGGGTGGGACAGGTTATATTCCTTTCTGGTTATTGCCTACTGTGCAGGATCCATAAGGAGCCCTAGGAGCTAAAATATAAGTACAAGTAACCCTGAGATCCTGACCTGAATGTGGCAAAGATTTTTAAAATATACTAGATTCTCCTTTCCAGCCTTAGGTCAAGGAGAGAAATAATTGGAAGGTAATCTTCTTACATTTCATCTTGAGCTTCCTCAAGCTCACTCTTCACTAAAATCAAACAGGAGGTATTGTATTAGAGCTTTTGTTCTGTGTATCTGGCTTTGTGCATTGATCATGCCCCTTTTGTAGAACTCTAGAGACAGAAGTACACGGGAAGAGAGATGTTTCTTTTTAGGGAAATCAGGCAGGAGGAAGCAGAAAGACACACTTATTAAACCAGGACTCATTTGAAAGTGGGTTAAAAATATGAAATTACAGTAAAAAATTATTACAGTGTTTAAATTAGTTAAAAACCTATATATGTAGAAAAGACACAGTTCTGTACCTTTATTGCAGGGAAATAAAGCAAAGACAAATCTACTTGAGCATGGTTGGCTAATTAAGATTTCTAGAGAACCCTGTTTTGAAGAAGAAATATGACACAAGTAATGTGGCTACTGTCACTCCTCATTGTTGACCTGTAGTGCCCAGGTGCCCACTTACATCTGGGTGGGTAGTTTGCGTCAGCCTTGGCAGGTGGGTGGAACAAGACACACTCTCATCAGTCTCTGGATCCACAGTGAGTCTTTTTAAATGCTTTGCCATCATCACCCCTTTTCCATCAAGTAATAAGCTGGTTTCAAAGTAATGAGGAGTAGAAAAACCAAGATACTTTTTTTTTATCTTGTAATTACAGTATTCTGTAGAACCTGTTTTTGGATTTACTCTACATTTTCCAAGTTCCCTGTCACAAGCTTGCAACAGTGGCAGAGTACAGATCTAAAGGAAGAAATGGCCAGAAGAAACAAAGCAGATGTTTTCCTTTTGTCTGCAAAAAGAGAAAAGAAGTGTCCCTTTGCCTCTGGTTGTCAATAGGTCCATGATACTTAAGTGTGTGTTACTGTACCATAAAAACTTCAGTCAGGATAAATTTATGAATAATCTGATTAAAATCACTCATTTCTTCTCACTTTTACTAGTGAGAGATTTAACCTCTCTTGATCATGGGCCAAATTCGCTTACATCAGCTGAAAGAACATTTAACATTTCAATGTTTGTATAAGTCTTATACTGTCCAGCATGCATATCTTTTGGTGTTGTTTTTTTTGTGTCCCTTTTTTGTTTCCTTGACAACACTTTTCTATTTGTTTGTTGCCTTTAGGAGGTTTAGTTTAGGTGGCAAATACCTCTATAGCGCAAATATGTTACAAGAAAGTGTTCAGTGTACTTTGTCCTACCCTAGGTACAGAAGAAATATATAACATACAGCAGAAAGAATTGCTAGTAAAATGCAGTTCTATACATTTAGCCTTTACTATAAATGGATATAATGCTGTAACAGCAATTATTGTGAATTAGAACAACAAGTTCTAATAATACCAGAAGCCAGAGAAACAATTTCTAGCTTTGAATGCTTTGGACATTTACCACATAGCATGCTCTACTCTACTTTGTCAAGGAAGCATTTTAGATTTCCCCTGGTACAGGGAATAAGGGGATTGGAAGGGAGCAAAATATCTATAATTTATAACGAGATTTTCTACTTTTACATAGTAGTAATTTCATCCTAGATTAAACTCAATAATTATACAATATTGTTTCAATACATTCCATTACATCAGGATATATACAATTAATTTTGATGTCATGTCCTATGTAAAGAGATTGATTAGTGTTTTTACTAGTTCATGCAACAGCACAAAAAAAAAAAAAAAAAGTGTCTCTTTTTCTCCCTAGTATTCTTGGCTGATTTGAAAAAAGAATTCTTCAGAAAAAACAGGGAAATATAACTAATGTAAAAGTTATTCAGATAAGACTGACTTTTGTCCATATAATAATAAACTAATACTTTTAAGCTACTTATCAACACACAGATATCTAACACTTTGATAGTAGACTACTTTGACCTTAGAGGTTAGCAATGACATTGCCTTCTGTACATGACAGTCTTTACCATGGATTTCTGAGGCTGTCTGAAGTGTTATCATTTACATAATAAGCTGGCACAATGGTGGCAGAATGAAAAAATGAAGCTTGCTAATCATTAGAAGTCTGAAATCTTACCTGCCATCTGAAAGAGAGTGTACCTGCTCTGCTTGCAATGAGGAGTTTGCCTTCAGGACTCTGAACTTGACCTTTTACAGCTGTGACATGACAGTTAACCCAGAAATCAGCCACAGAAAAAAAAAACAAAAACGAAAACAAAAACAAACTCTTATTTTGTCAAAATCCATTGCTTAAAGCTTAAAAACAATACTTTTTTTGCCTAAGTAAACATCTCTGTTAGTCTTTCTTGAAATAAACTTTTCTATGGTGAAAACTTGGAAAAATCAAGCACCAAACCAGAATTTCAAATTTCTTACTGTGAATATGTATTTTATTTTCCTGGCCATTAGATGTGTGTCTAGAATTTACTCTAGAACTATACTTTTCAAAGCAGGTAAATAAAAATTTAAAAGTACAGTGAGAATAGATTCATTATAGTTGTATAGGCAGTTATGATCAAAATACAAATTTCTTGAAATTTTCAAACAGAAAAATCTCTTCAAATCAATAAGTTTTAGTTGTCTAACCCCAAATAAAGGCTTTTGACAATCCTACAAGATACTTATTTGTATCTTTTTAAAGGGATTGTCTATTTAAAAGGAAGTCTCTGCTGCAATATACTGTGGGCGTGACATTTACTGACTTGCAAGATCAACCACAAGATCCGGCCCTTGTTCTGACTTGATCCGGCAAGATCAACCACAAGATCCGGCCCTTGATTTTTGAGGATCTCTAATTTGAGACATCCCCAGAAACAAACCTGCCCATCACCTCTGAAGTTGTGCTCTGTAGCTCTCGTTCTTACTGAGAACTGACAGGAGGGGGCAGTGGCAGCTTTGCTTATGGTGCTAAGGAAGGCCTGCTGGCCAGCCTGGCAAACACCAAACCTCTTGCTCTTCTGTAGGGGGAACAACTTCTGTGTCACCTGCTACAGCTGCTCATGTGGTAGATGTTTCTTATCCATAAGATGATCTGATAATTTTCCTGCCAAGACACAGAGTATAGTGTCCAATGGGCAGGATAGATACTATCTTTGAGAAAGAGGAGTCCCTGTCTCAAGTGTTGTCCTTCATGCACAATTGTGAGTGAAATTGATGCTGGGGAAAACATCTGGAAATCAGAATGACAGATTTCTGAAATCACTGAATGAATTTGTGAATATTTGTAACTATTTTTTCTATGCCTTATTCTCCCTCTTATGATAGAAAAATGTCTTTTCTGATTTAAGTTTATCCTCACTTCTTTTTCTTTTCTTGTTGAACATCCAATTCTTATTTCACTGAAAGATTATACTTTAGTAATGCATCTGAGAAGCAATATACAACCAGGAAAGTCTGGTGACATCCAGCTTTGATAGAGTTACCTAAGAATTGGTGTGAGATACGTGAGGTATAGGGGCCTGAATTTCTTCCAAAGCAATTACATTTATGCTAGTAAAGTGTAACTGGTTCAAGAAAATGTACACTCTTAGGGGAAACTAATGAATTTTATTATGTTTCAAGGGGTTTATTGGAAAGTAAGCTGGTTATAAATGGTGTGGACTAGGCTGTCCAAGTAAATCAAAGTAGTTATATTGAATTAGAGGAGCTAAATTGTTTGTTACTATTAAGAAACTGGTTCTGTAATTCCATTTGTTAAAAAAAGTACTGGTGTGACTGACTGATAAGGATTTTATGCCAATACCATCTCAAGTTATCGTCCCTGTTCACAGAAGTCTGGACTGATTTATTAGGTTCAGCCCAGAGAAAGTTGCAAATTTAGTTGCTTTTGAGAGGAGGTACAGCTGCTTTCCCTACTACTTTTTCTTGGCTTGGAGTAGTTGTAGAGCTGCTGAAAACTATTCAATGAAAAATACTGTTTCTTTGTAGAAAACAAATTATATCTAGCAAGTATTGACCTTAATTTTTTAATGTGAGAAAATCAAAACTCCTCAAGCATCTTGCTTCATTTTGAATATGCTTTGCTCTGATTGTGCACTGATTACTTTTGTCTAACATTCTTCTTAAATTTACTCTTTTGATTTTTAAGCCAAATCAGATCAGTAAACTTAATTGTAGAGCTCTTCACACTTTTTCAATTACCAAAGAAATATTGTAACCTCATCCTGCAAATTATTATTGCCTTATTAACCTGAAGCTTATGAGGGGATTCACGCCAAAGAGCTGATGGTGAATTAAGTTAATTAACTATCTCTACTAATATTAATGCATTTGAAGTTTGATTTTGAACATGATGTACTTTTGATTGAAGAATGAACTTTAATGAAACTGGACAAGAGCAGTGGTGTTGGAATCAGAACTCCAGCATGCAACAATCCAGCACCTCACATCATCTTTGCTACCCTGAAAGACTTATGAAAGATGGAGCCTAAAGTCATGGACTTAATGAACTCCATGGACTTTTACAGGGATGGTCCATAAACTAAGGGAATGATATTTCTGTGTATATATAAAAGGACATGAAAGGTGATGGTATAGTGAAAAGTGTGGGACCTGGCACGACATAAATAGTATGGAATAAGGGCTGGTGCTCAGGAATGGAATGGCGTTGGTCAGTGGGTGGTGAACAACAGGACTGTGCATCACTTGTTTCTCTTGGATTTATTGTCTCCGTATCTTTTTCCTTTACTATTGTTGTTGTTATTATTTTTATTATTTTACATTTTTAATTATTAAACTGTTCTTAAAAAATCTCAGCCCATGGAGTTTACATTTTTCTGTTTCTCCTTCCTGTCCCACTGTGGGGAGGTGGAGGACCATGAGCGAGCAGCTGCCTGGTGCTTCTGTTGATGCACACAACAGCAATGTTTCCCATAAAATATTATTTGGAATATTTCAAAAGTTCCCGAATGTGGCTTGGAAAAATGATAATTCCAGTTCCTACTTATTCCTAGAGGTGACTGCTGAAATGTTATGAAATAACCGTCAAACCAGCAATCTTTGATGGGTTATGTAAATACTAAGGAAAACTATAAATCTCTTTGTAAACATACTTCTCTCCACTGAGCAGTCCAAGGCCAACTCAGCAGAAATTAAATGGCAAACTAAAAGTAGATCCTTTAATACTGCTTGAAAAGTTGATAAAAATAAATCTGACAGTGTAAGAAATTTACTAAAATCATTAATTTGAGAAGCCTGGGGCAAAAGCTGACTGAAAAAATTGGCATTTTTGTAATATAGAAGTGCATAAACTTTTTCAAATATAGACTCCAAAGAAAGAATAAAAAGGAGACTCTCTATGGAGATGTAGATCTGCTCAGAACACTTAGTACTCACAGAAAGGATATTGAGGCTATAAAGAATGGATTGATGAGCAAAAAAAGGATATATTTTAGATATTTGGAGAGGAAGCTTAAAAAGCCACAAGAATCCAAATTGAGGTAGACCTTGCAAAAGATATTAAAACTACTATTCAGATGTCCTATAGACACATGGATAAAACAAAAAAAGCAAATTCAAATTGAAAAGATGAGACTGAATAACTGAAGAGAAGAAAAACTCCACCTTGATTACTCCTGCCCTCCCCAGTTACATATGTGTGAAGTAAATAAAACTGTGTCTCTGAAAAGTTTAAACACTGAGACACAATTAATACATCCATTTGTAATTTCAAAAGAACAGACACGGAATGCTAATGACACTACAGCTTAGGCATGAAGTCCTAGATTTGCTACAGGACCCAGTAAAATTTTTTTCCTACCACTTGGCCTACCAACATTGATCCAGTCTACATAGCTTAGGCAATAATTTTATCTTGATTTATTATTAATAATTATTTACCATCAATAGTTTCTTCAATGCTTGGGAATATCCAGCTGTACCTTCTATTTAGATATATGCTCTCATACACAAAATACTGAGAAAACTGACAGAGTGGAACCTCTTCTTCAAAGACCAGACACCCCAGCTTAAATATATTACATTTATTCACAGTTTGGGTGCCAGGCTCTCTGTTGTGCCACCCGAACCCTGACCTATAATGACCAAAGTCATGCAAGAAAGTCTTTTATCATCCCATATTCTTCAGTCCTTTCAACAAACGTTGTCAATTATGTCATTTAAATAGGTTGGCTATGGTGAAAAATTGCCTGGTAAGACTAGTCTTTAAGGTGAGAAATAGTCATCTCTGAACTCAGAAGACAGAAAATGAGACTCCCAGTCTCAACCTCTTTTAATTTACAATGTTCTTTATTTCCCCTCTCCTGCTTCCAGAAGGGCTTTCAGCTTTATCAGGACAAGCACACTTCTGGTAGAGAAAGATCAGTGATTAATTCACTCTACAACACAGTGCTTTGTGAACTTTTCAGATGTAAATTCTATTGTTCTGCTTGTTGGAGAACATGTAACTGGAAAACATAAGCCTGTTCCAACCTAAACCATGAATGCAAAAGGACAAAAAAGAAGGATTCTTTAAAGAAGCATCACTAATTAGGTGAATGAAATTAATCTGCAAAGGGCCTGATTTGCAAAGTTGCTTTGCTTGTGACATGCTGAAGGGCTTCTACTCAGTGGTTCTCAGTGCAGCCTGTTTTTCTAAGTATAAGAATTGCAACTTGTGCTCACAATCAGGATCATTTAAGTTTTATGAAAGGAAAACAAAGAAAAAAAGGAGAAAAAAGTCTGCTGATGAAAACTAGTGCAACTATTCATTTCATGGGAGTTGGCTTTAAGTGCTTCGTCTTGGGGCTTTGGCAGGGGTGTGTAGATTGGAACAGTAATGCTTTGCATTTAAAAGGTAATACACTGAAAATATAAATGTATTTCATGGCATGTGCTGAACTTTCAGTTCTGGACAGATGCATGATGGGGTTTTTTTGTACAGGTCATATCACTTTAGACCCAAGTGGTTTTAAGCTTCTCCAGACCAATGTAGTTTCTCTTTTCTGACCTTCTTGACATATTTCTGGGTTCAGCCTCTCAGTTTAAAGCCAGGACAGGGACATTTTAATTTCCAAAAGTAACTGATAGATCAAATATTAACATATATCAAGAATAGCACTGAAGGAGAATTAGGGACCTTTTGGGTTAGGGCAGGAGTGGACCAGCTGATGGGAATTTGAGGAGTTTCAAGGACTAAGTGTTTTTGATAACACGACAAGGACTGGACATCTGGAAGAAGGAGAAAAACAACACCTGCAGATGGGAGGCTTAGCTGGACCTGCCAGGAGGCATGTAAATAGAGTGTTATAGTTAGATTTAGAAGAAGAAGAATTTAGAAAAGTAAGATATGTTGACTAATGAATAAGAATGTAGTTTAGCCGTGTGAACAACTTATGTTTTGTGTGTGTGACCAATGACAAGTAAAGTGGTCAAATATGTGGTAGTTGTTGAACTGTGTAAAAGTAAGTATAATTTCCAATAAAGATGAAGCTTCCAAAACATCATATTGGTGTGTGTAATGTTTCCATTGAGGCTCGCACGAGGCAACATAGCACCAAAATTACAATCTTTTTCATTAGCACAAGAAATAAACAGACATTAGATAAATCAATTAAACACCTATATGTAATTCCCTTCCTGTGTCCTTGCTTCTCAATGTTCTACAGGATTTGAGTCAGTAAAATTTCAGAATTCCAAATCCCCTTTCTTTATCACAACTTCCCTTTGCCTTTGATTTTCATTTTCCTTTATGAATGTTTGTCTTTGTGAGCACTGACATCCTGCTCCTTTGATATGGTTTCAAGTGAAGGACTTTCTTCTATAAAGTGTTCCTAGATTACAGTCAGGGCTAGGTTTCTAACCATGTTTAGATAAATAAAAGTATAAGACAATTAAAAAACTTTTCATGTTTAAAAAAAATCATAGTTTCATTCTTTCTTCTCAAATGAAGTCTAATCAGATGATTAAAACCCATGGAGACTGTTTAGGACAAGGGCTATATGTGAGACTTAAAGTACAGAAGGATGATCCAGCTTCCTGGATATGAACTGTACAGCTTCACTAATCTGGTGCCCACAGTGCCTTTTCCTGCTTTTTCTATACCACACAAGACAGGACTTAAACTCATGCAGGAGGAGTTCTTATAGATTCCTTTAAGTAGATTCCTCTGGTCAACATATTCTGCCCCAGCCATCAGGTAGAAAAAAGCTCCTATAGTAAGGACACCACTGATTCCCCAAGTAAGTTGAAAGGAGGAATTAGCAAAGGAATAGAGCTGTTTCATGTTATCTCCCCACACAAGACTGAAACAATTTTCAATATGTGAATGCACAATGGAATCTCTTAGGCAGTTTATTGTGGTTCCTAAAAACAGCTAATAACTGATGGTTGTCTTTTCTGCAATTGAAACTGAGTGATTTCACTAGTTTGAATTAATGTTTCTTAAAACTATACATTTACTATCACAGTGAATCACTGAAGATTTTTCATTAAACCGACAAGACATTTGTTTTCTCCTTTTGTGGCAAGCATGCTTCCATCTTATCATAGATAAAATTATAAAGGGTAGAAAAGCTGCCTTGACATAAATTTCAATTATTCAATCATAATTTAGGTATAGGGCAGCTAGGTCAGTGTTTTTGACTAGTTACAATTTATAACTTTTTTTTATGAAGTGGTTTATTTCTCATGAAAATTTGTGGATTTAGGAGTGGGGAGAGAGTTGTGACACTCTCCTGATGAAAGACAGGATTACAGCATTTAGCACTGGAAGGCATTAATGGGACTTGATAGATAAAGATGGGCATAAAAAACAGCCATGTTAGTGGGATGTTCCAAAAATCCCAGCACATCTTCACCACACCAAGGCCCTGGGACGTTAAGGTATGGGTGAACTTTAGACTTCTAGGAACAAAGGAAAATAAGATGCTAGTCATTGTGTCATATTATTATACCTGAAAACTCTGAAATTAGAAGTACTTTCCAGTTCATAAGTACGTAGCTAATTAATCTGCATGTGTATAAGCAGAAACTCCCACCTCTCTTTTCATACCACCGACCAGGGTCCTCATTTCTGTGTTGCAAAAGCCTTTACTTCAGACATTTCTCTGTTATGTTTCCGTTGACTTCAAAATATGTCTTTAAAAACCACAATCTAATATCCAGCACCTGCAAAATATTGTGAAGTATTAGAAACAGTTGTAATGAAAACTGACTGCAAGCGTCATAACAACAGGTGACATTATTCATAACCTACAGTTATAACAAGGTTATGATGTAAACTCAGTGATCACAGATGAAATAAGCCAGCTACAAACGTGAAAATATCCTGAACTTTAGAAGTAATACAACCAAATATAATAAATCTTGCCTGCAAATGTAATAAGGCCCTTAACTGAAATGTAATAAAATCTATCAACAGCTGCAACGTATATGGAACATATTATATAGCTTTACTATGAATTATACCCCCTGCTGTTTATGGACTCCACAATGTCATGCTTTGTCTTCTTCCAGAAAATCAAGTGCTACGGGACTAAGTGTTTTCCAATTTATATTAAGTATGACAGTGTGCTAATACAAAAAATGTTGAGGGTGAAAATGAAATTTTGAATCCAGATGTGTTCCTTCATCATCTGCTAGCATAAGAGAAAGGATGTGGTCTACCACACATGGCTCAAACACTTCCTCAGCTAGACAAGGTAGGAACTGAAATGGATGTTCTGGGTGACTAATATGTTCCTCTACTCCTAACAGTATAAATACATACACACAAAAAGAAAAAAATTTGATGAGTGATGTGGCAGTGAGAAAGTTCAATCTGACTGATCTTTACGTGCCTCTCTTTTTTGGCTTCTGAGATTTTATTTGAGTATAATATATATCATTTCCTAGGAAGTGCCAAGTTGTGACTTCTTTACTGGACTCCTATCCTGAGAAATGAGGAGGAAGGACTGATGTGATATGTCTCACTGGCTGCCATCTATTTGTGATAATCTTGTGCATCTCTACAGTTCCTGAAATGTCAAAAAAAAAAAAAGTGATGCAGCTAAGCAGAAATCTAGATCATACTAAGGAAAAATATCAAAGGGAAGATCTTGATGGTTTCTTTGTGTGCAGAGGTGAGCTGATCTTCTAAATCCTTTTCTATGGAGGACTTACGTCTGTCTGTCACAATGATGTTATACCAACCCATTCCAAACAGAAATGTTTCCATTTTGAATGCAACGTATACAAATGAAACACTATATGGTTTCACAAGCTGTTAATACAGTTCTATCTCCAGACACGACACTGCCCCCGATTTGCTTTCTGTCACTTTGCATTATGGATGCAAATGGGGTGTCATATCACTGTAAATTGTTGGGTAGTCCTCTGACATTTCCAGCAGCAAACAGCTCACTGCTAATATCTGAATAAATAAGACAAACAGTATTATCTCTTAAAACAAGTTATTAGAGAGCACTTTTGGTAGAACTTATTGATGGATTAGAGTATCTTGCATATCCCACGAAGGAATTAATGCCTTCAATATCTGTCTTTTAAGGTTATTGTAAAGAATACTGCTGCAATTCTGTAAGTACAGAGGGAAAAATGAAGTTATTTGGAAAAATTTCAACTGTAAACCTCTACAGGACATTTTCTTTGTTTTTTTAAACCAAAAAAATGTGGGACTAAATCCCATTAGGAACCTCTGCACAAATATAAAATGTTTATGTAAGTCCAATTGGATTTCAGTAACTAGATTTTGAAATCAGAAAAATAAAATATAATTATGTTCCATAAAGAGAAAAAACAGTAAAAATTATTGTTAAGAAATTTTAAAAACACTGAACAATAGGAAAATTAAGAAAACTTCTTTGTTTCATATTTTTAAAGTTAAAAAAATGGTTACTTGCAACAAAAAGATATAAGAGATTTTCAGTTGCTTTATGTTTTTTTTAAGTTTGCAGTGCCCTTTAAAGGCTGTCATTACCATAGGTCTTGTTTTCATATGAAGATCCATCTGGATTTAATAAACATTTTCTATTTTATTGTATTTTGATTTCCAGTTTGGAGCTGTGGAAGACAAATGACTACTTTACTAAATTAAGCCCATTTATATCTATTTATTTCACAAATGGTATTACAAAATAACTAAATCATTTGTAAGGAAGTCACATACAGTACACTGTTTATGTGGATTGTATTTCAAAGAAATTAGCTCAATTTTATCAATATAGTTCTTAATTTTTCATATATTTTTACCACTCAGACATTTAAGTTATATGAGGTAGAACTGAGAAGAAGATGTGTCATTTTGTCTGAAACAGACAGAATTATCCTTGCACTAAGAGTGGTGGAGACATGAGCTCAGTGAAATCATCCGTCAAAAGTTCAAATTCAAAGGTCACAGCTATCACTGCTCTTAGAATCTTCTAACTTTACTGCTCAGCATAGATGTGTCCTGTGTGAACTGTCAAGATTGCAACCATGTTTTACTTTTTAGCTTAATACTTGACTAACTGTGCTTGTTTCCGCTGGGGTAGAATTAATTTTTTTCACAGTAACGAGCACGGGACTGTTTTGGATTTGTGCTGAACACAGGGTTGCTAATATAGAGATGTTTTTGTTACTCCTGAGCAGAGGTCACACAGAGCCAAGGCCTTTTCTGCTTTTCATACTGCCACACTGGTGAGGATACTGGGGATTCTTGGGAAACTGGGAGGAGATACAGCCAGGACAGGTGACTCTAACACGACCAAAGGGATATTCTAGACCATTTCAGTATATAAAGTTGGGGGATGAAGGAAGAAGGGGAGAGTGAGCAAGTAGCTGTGTGGGGCTTGGTGGCTGGCTGGGTTTAAACCAGAACACTAAATAAGAAGTTGGTACACTGAAAGAACAGTGATCTAAACTTTTGGGAAGCCTTTTTTGGGGTATAATCCAGGAATTGTTAAACCCATTTTACAGATACACTGATTAATGCAGAGAGAGAAAAGACCGTGAAACCAAATTCACTGAAGCCTTTAGATTAGTGATTTCCTGATGACACTCATCAATGCACTGAAAAGGCTAAAAATGACATCCAGACACGCTGATTCATATCACACACTCCAATAGTAAAACTTATTTGGATTAATTTCATGATAACAACCCACTGTATTTATGAGCAATGGCAGACCTCAAACAGTGTAGAGCATGGGTGGAAAAGGGGTCTGCCTCGAGTGATGGTCTGACATAAAATATTCCCTCCTGGAAAAGAACAGGAGCTCCAAAGGCACTGCAGTTCCAGGAATACATTTATTTTCTTCCCGTCCAAAGAAACAGAAAAAGCACAGCTGCACTACAGTGCAATGCAGTCCAGAAGTTCAGGGGTATCCTCAAGAGATGTTGCTTTTTCCTGGAGCTCTTTGGGGAGGTGTAACTACTCACCACTCCTGACTCCCAGCAGACGTGAAACATAGTGGAGCATTAAATAAAATGCACAGCACAGACGTTTCAAACCTTCTTTGTGCCAGAAAATGGAACACCTGCATTGGACAATAGGAAATGGATAATTAGAGTCAAACAAATTTGTCAATTTTTAAACATAATACTTTACTCCAGATCCTACCAATGAAAGGCATAAATGAAAGACTACGGCAGTGAAAATCTCTCCAAACCCTACGTGTATGTAACAACTTAGTTATACTCTTTGGTCACCTGCTTTTTTGATTAATATGTTTGGGGTTTTTAATGAGGTGAAAATACAAAGGAATGTGAAAACTTATACGAGTTAAAGCTCCTCCTAAAGACAAATGATACTTAAATACATCCAAAAAAGAGGGATTATGAAAATTCCCTTATGGCAGAGTTTCTATCTCTACTGTCAGTATTAATTGTTGAAGTATTACTGTTATATTTGAATTTAAATTTAAAACAGGCATCCCCAATCATTTATAACAACAAAGAGTATTCTGAAAATGAAACTTGGTTATTATCCTTGTCAAAGAGTAACAGCTAAAATGTAAATTTTACCCCACAAGTTAGGTAAAGGGATGATAATGACAAGCTAGTGATGAATTACTGTAGCAAACATGGAGCTTTATTTATAACTTAATTGAAATTTTCTGTAGACCAATGACATGACATTCTATTAGGTTCTTCACTGTTTCTTTTTCTTAAGGTTACAATGTCTGTAGCATGGTGATATTATAAAATTCTTCAGTATAGGAATACATTTTTTTGATACGTTTCAGTTTTGCAGTTGTAAAGAAAAATGGAAACTGTTTAATGCTCTTAACTGAAAGCTGCTATTATTACTACATTAAGCAGAAACTTGCTGTGATCTAGAGCAATTTAAAAGTATTTCTAATTTGTCTTGTTTTTAAGCATTTATACTTGTCAAATCCATTTGGAACCTTATAGGGAAATAATTTTAAATTTTGTTCCTTGGGATCATAATAGTGACTTCTTTTGCTTTTAACGGGTGTTATCTGTCTATAATATAGATAGAGCCTGTGATGTAAAAAAGCAAAGATCTTTCTAAATTTCTTATGATAGTGTTAGTATGCAATAACATTTCCTCTTGCAGGTACATAGGACACTTACACATAAATACTCAGACCATGATGTCAGGCGATTTCTTCTTTTCCTCACTCTGGCAGTGACTCTTAAAATGCACCAAGATTCTCTTGTCTGCTGTTAATTAATCCTGTATATTTATATCTATGTATATATATGTTTTTATGTGTATTTATATGCATATGTAAATATGCGCAGCAATACACACCATTGCAAGTACATTTACATGTTGTTGCTATGGCAGGATCCTGTTAATATCTGAGAAATAAAAAAATAAATACCACCAGAGGGCTCACAAGCTATTCTATTTTTGATGTCAACAACTGTTGAAATCAATGAGTGTTGAGACTTACACTTTGCATGGAATTAAATCTCCCACATTTTTAATATTTCTGTGAAGACATCAAGGTGTCCAGATACCAAGGTGAGGAGCATTATCCCTTCTTCTAACACCAGAATTTCATTTCAATATTACCAAAATTTTTCTGCTTAGCAAAAATGTTCACTCTCAGCCCAGGGTTTACTTCTCTGCGGAAAAATAATTGCTGTCCTGAGTTCAGATGTGCCTGAAGTGCAATACATTCAACATAAGTTTAAAACCTATAGATCACATGGGCATACATACAAGCTGATGGACAGATACTTAGAATATAGTCCTGTAATCTATCCAAAGACAGAGATGGCTGTAGGTACATGAATTGCCTACATTAAACATCCTTTTTAAAAATGTATTCAGATGACATACCACCTCCTCTTTTGTGAACTGTATATATACTTCATTGCCCAGGTCAGCCACCTCTGCCTTAAGAAATAATTCTGATCGCAGTGCTCTTCATTGGCAGAGAGCTTGCTGCTCCTCTCAATGCCTCTCAGGGATGCCTGGGTAGAAGTAGGTTGGTGGCAAAAATGTAAACAATACAGCTTGCATGTATTGACCATATGCTAAAAGTAGGAACAAGGAAGACTGTACATAGGAAAATGGCACTATTATAAAAATAAAGTCCTTAGAGGGTAGGTTTGAAAGAGAAAATGGAAGGAAAAACAAAGCCAAAATCAGATAGAACAACAGAACTAATTGCACATATGCACAGACCAACAGTGATCATAAAACTCCTTCTGCAGGGCATAACGTGGGAAAGTCTGAGAGATTCATCTTCACTTGTTGAATGTGACTCCAAATCATCTCCACTCCCTTTATTCCCTCCCCACAACCACCACCATCCCTCTCTCAGTAGCTCTTATTCTCCCTTCCTTCTTGGTTTTATTCGTTCCTTGTGATCTCTACCAAAGCTGGCTTTGCTCTTAAACCTCCCTTTGATTTCTCTGCTTCTCTAATTCCTTTCCTTCCCTCTTTGTTTTCATTCCCTTTGCTTGCTGCCAGAGCCTGTATTTTCAATTCTTCCCACCCTTGTGCTCTCAGCTCCTCACTCCCCTCTCAGTGCTCTCCACCTGACTAATCCCCAGTACTGGCTCCTTACCAAAAGCACTACTTCCATTTCTGTTCTCATGCTGTCAAACACATCTGGAATAAACTCACTTCCTCAGCTTAAATATAATTCTCTTATCTGAGCTTGTCTAAAGATTTTTACTTCTCTTCCTGAATGAACTCGTAAGCTGCAAATTGCCTATCATTGCTCTCTACTTTATAGTTCACTCTGTAATCTTCTGCCCTCAGCACTCTTTTACCTTCCACAACACCCCTCTCACAATCTTTCCCATCTCTTACCTTTAAAGAGGGTGCAAAAACTCTCTGCAAGATTTGAGAGGGCAGCATCCTTCAACACCATTAGTGAATTCTGTTCTCAGTGACCGAGTGCGGTGCTCAGACCTTTAGAAATTCTAAGCAACAGAGATATCAATATTAACACAAAAATGATGTTTGTCTTCCTTAGCATTTTTGATAGGTTTGATTAACCATTAAGAAAAAATAATTCTCTACAGAAATATTCCTATTCAGTCATCAAAACACAAAAACACTGTGTTTCCATCTGCTTTTCTTTTACAACAGACATAACAAGAAGGTGCTTAAACTTGCTTTTATTAAGAGTATGTAATTGAAACCACTTCAAAGAAAGAATTAGGAAAATATAAGCTAGATGATGACCACTGACTATAATTTCATTTGAGCTGAAAGACTTAATTGTTATAAATGTTGAATGGACAGTATTCAACCCTTGCAACAGGTTTTATTTAATTTATTTTTCTTATAAACTCTCATTGAGTTTATCTCAGATTCCTTGGTTGCCACAGATGCTTTCACTCACAAGGTAATAATTTTCACAAGAACAGAGTTGATTAAGTGTTTTTCTGAATGTGGGTTGTCCATGATATTTGTAGGCATAAGACTTTGGTACTGTGGGTTGTGTCTATTCAATTGCTACCATTGCTAACAATGAAAATGAAAACACTGATCCAGTGAGGAATAATATTTGACAGGGAGGAAAAATATTTAATGTATTTACAACTGAACAGCAATATGAAGCAATCAATTGTTTCATCTGCATTGTCTTTAATGGGGCATATATTTGTTTCCTCTCCTCCAGATGTGACTGTATCTTTAGTCCAAATTTTCACAATGTCTGTGACATCTAAATTTTCTGTGAGGCTTCTGTCAACTTTATATTCTTATTTTGTACCAGTTAGTTTTTGGATGTTATTCTAGTTTAAGTGGTGGCCTTTGTTTAAATTACTGTGGTGGTATTTATTTAAAAGCATCCCTTATAAACAGAAAAATTAAAAACTGCATCTTAGGGAGAGGAAGGTTTTTCTCTGCTGTCGTGGTTTGAACCCAGTCAGCAGCTCAGTCCCCAGTCAGCAGGGTTGGGGGTAGAACTGGAAGGGTAAAAGCCAGAAAACTTGCAGGATGAGATATAGATAGTTTAAAAGGGAAAATAAAAGTCACACACACAAGCAAAGCAAAACAATTATTAGAAATTAATTAACTACTTCCCATATGCTGGCAGGTGTTCAGTCATTTCCAGGAGAGTAGGGCTCCATCATGCGTAATGGTTACTTGGGAATACAAATTCCATCACTACAAACTTCCTCTGCCTTCCTTCTTTTCCTCCTTCATCCCTCAATTTTGTATGCTGAGCGTGATGTCATATGGTGTGAAACCGAGGTGTGACCTCACCTTTGGTCAGTTGAGGTCAGCTGTCCTTACTTCCCATGTACCCCCAATTTGCACATTTAGCAGCCAGGTATTTCCCCAAAAATCCACTTGGCAAATGCAAGATGGATTAAAAAGCTAGTAAAGGAGCAAGTGCAAAGAACTGTGGAAAAGAAAATGGAGCAAAAGTTTCTGTATATGTTCTGCATCAGATGGCACTGAAGTAATAGTAAGGGGTGTGAGAGTAATTTGCTGATCTGATCCCCTAGATTAGATTCTTAATCCTTTGCCTTTGTTTCAGACAGATTTTTTGGATCTTAGTGCATTAAAAATTCCCTGATCTTGAGTCAACCAGTTGTTTAAGATAATGTTGAATATAAGCACATAGTCATGATAAAGTCAATTCAAAGCTTTAGCTCCTGTGCTTATCCCACATCTCAGCTGAGCTGGTTAGCCCACTGAACTTCCAGTATGACCCATAATACTGGCTGTTTTTAGGTCTGCTTTTTAGGACTGCAAAAAATGCTAAGGCACATTTTCATCACATTGATATGCCCTCTTAAATCAGCTCCGATTGATCTGACAGAGCAAAATTCCAAGGGTAAACATCAGTATAGATAAGAACAGAAACTGGAGAAGGAAATAAAATTAGATAGAGAAGACCAACATGCACAAGACATGACAATGGCCAGTGACAGGTTTACCAGAGGGCTTCTTTTTTTCCTCTCTTGCATTAGTGCTGCTTCTTGTGGTGTGCCCTCTGTGTCATTTGTCTGGGAGGCAACCATACCCCTGGGCAGCCTCTTGTCACTTTAACCATCTGCATCTGGCTCAATAGTCAGCAAGTGATAAGTAGCACTGCTTTTTAAAACTAAGCAAAACGCTTCCAGAGCTCACACTTCTGTAAAATGCGTCTTCTCTCTATATATCATTTGCATTACTGTATGTAAAGCTTATAATTAGGCATTGTATTTTTTAATAAGTGCCTTAGAAACCATTTTGTTAATGAATAAATTGGAAAAATATGACAAGAAATAAACTTTCAGACTTATAGGCATTTTCACTGCCATCTGTGTATTTTTAAGATGATAACATTAAATATTTCTCATTTTCCAGTAGTAATTTTTTTTACTTTGTATCATCAGGATGTTACTTTTCTTTAATGGAAGAATTCACACTTTAATTAGTAACCAATCTTACAGAGTGTTCTGCAAGTGGGAAATGCTGGAAACAATATATGTTGACATAGTAAGTTTCAAAAGTTTACCTGAATTCAGACTTTAAAATTAATTAGCCATATTTGCCACTTCCTCTGAAAAGTAAACTGGAGTGGTGTCCTTCTGGCTTCTCCTTTAAAATATCCTATGATTTTTGCATCTTGGGAGCCATTACCTCTACCATTGGAAAAACAGATTCCAAGTTTTTAAGATGCAAATTTCAAGTAAATTTTCTCTTGTAAGTTTCAACACCTGACACTAACTGAATATTTTTATCAATCTTGTCAGCACAGAAGTTTGGAATGATTTTATTTAGAGGATGGCATATGAAGAAGCATAACAAAGGATCTGAAATCAAGATAATAATGAGCAGGAATATTTTTACTTCTAGGGCTCTAAGATAAAGTTTGTTTTATACTGCATTCTACTGTTAGTTGAAAATCATTAGTGATCTTCTGTTTATTTTCTTTCTTTTTTTTTTTTTTTTTTTTTTTTTTTTTTTTTTTTTTTTTTTTTTGGTAGGAAATGCAAAATTATTAATTCTTTGTGTCACCAGAGCTCATAAAAAAACCAAGAAGTAAAGCATCTTATCAAAGCAGTTAATTTTTTTCTTAAATGTCTGCCAACCTGTTCCAATTAATTTCATTTTTGATGATGAATTTGCATCGCCACTTGTGATTTCTGTTATCTGTGAAAAGGACTTTTGTCATCCCTGCATGACTGAAAACCTTACTAATCTGAAAACATTCCAGACTTTTAGAATTTCATCTGAATGGTTTGGGTTATGGCAGTGCTTCAGTATTTAGTCTGTAAAATTCCTGGTTTGCATGGCTGGTCTGAGTTCACGTTTGTGTAGCGTGTATCTCCAGTAGGTCCTTTCAATATTTTAGGCAAGATTGCAGGGAAAATATTAATTCCTACTTGCAGGCATAAGCTAAGGATATGAGAATAGATACCATACTGATTGGGATTGAAGCAATAACCTGTATAGCTCAGTGTTCTCTTTTCAGACATGGCAGCAGGCAACTCTATTTGAGGAGAGCGTGTGAGTCTGGCTGCTCTCTGCAGGGCAGTGTGTCCTTCCTGTCCCAGCACTCACAGATGGTGGGTTAAGGGTCACAGAGGAAACCTTCCATTGTTTGATTTAGCGTCTTTCTGTTGTTGATGCTGTTTGAACACATTCACCAACCTGCATCTTCACCATTGGCTGCACAAAGAAGGATGTTCCTGTAGCTATTATAAGCCAAACAACTAACTGAATCAAACTATTCTAATACTCTGGTATTCAGTGAGAAATTTGCCCTAATCTCCACTCATTTAATATCGGATGACACCTGGTCAAGTGGAAGGGGTCCCTGTAGCAGGGGGTTTAAAACTAGATGATCTTTAAGGTCCCTTTCAATCCCAACCATTCTAATTCTATGATTCCATGATGTGATGCTGATTATATAAATCTCAATATAGGAAACTACAGTGTAGCACTCACACAGCCCAGCACTTTGTCCTCTAGTCTAGTGGCTCAATATCTATCTCTCATTCCTTCGCAAAAACTTAATTATTTGAGATTAATAGATCAATACCAAACTTTAGTGGTTAGTTCCTATAAGAATGATCAGATTGAGTATTCTTAAGGGCTTGAATGGAGCTAACCAAGAGGTTGGTACCTTGGAGGGTCTGGAACTTTGCCACAAACATTGTTAGTTCAGGTATCATCAATAATCAGTGATGCATTTCAGTACTTGCCTACAGTCCAAGAAGTGTGTGTCTTCTAGAAGAGTATGCTGGGTCAACTTTTATTTTTCTTGAAAAATATTACTATCTGCACAACTGGCTTGCACTCAGGAGTGGGGGTTTCTGGGGACTAATTATTACCAGAGACTGTGACGTGAAGACAATGCTGTGTGAGTCTGTACTGCACGGATGTGGGCTATACAGCCCAGACTGGACTGTATAGTTAGCATGCCCATATGACCTGTAAAGACTTGGCTTCATACCAATTTAAACTGAAACATAGTAGAATATGAGCAGAACTGTATTTCCTTCCTCTTGTTTTTATGCCACAGAAGAAGAAAAGTACTTTAGTAGCTGGTAATTGACTGGAAATAGTTAAAAGAATGGGATAAAGCTAAAAGTCCTTGAAAATGCCTCACTTCACACTATTCAAAAATAATCTGGGATCAAAGGGCGTAAGAATAAACTGGAATGACAAGAAATGCTTTTCTGTATTGCTTTTGCCACCCATACTCTCTATCTTATTTTGGGTTCTGGCTCTGAACCCTCCTTGCTCAGCCAAGGAGGAGTGATGGGGAAATAAGAACTTCTTTCTCTTTGTACAGTGGCATGAGGGCAGCACACAAGAGCAGCTCCTGTGCTCCCTTGAGTGAGGGGAGCTTGGGAACCACTCATCCACTGATGCACAGAGCTAAGGAAAAAGCTGAGTCTGCAGCACTGACAGTCTCACTTCACCTGAGGGAGCAGGATGGGTGAAAGGCAGAGAGCTCTTGGTGACACGTCAGAGAAAAATGCAGACTACATAAAACCTCTCCCCACACTCAGAGATGTTGTGGGGAGGAAGGTCTGGAGCTGCCTGAGGCAGCATCTCTCCAGCGCTCCTCCTGGGGCAATGTCTACTCACCACCTGCCAGCCAGAACTTGCAGACAAATGGCACAATCTACCCTTCCTTTCATCTTTAGGACTATAACAGCATTATGCAAATCCCAGCTATGTCCCTGGCAACCCAATCCAAAGGCAATTTTGTATGCCTTTTTNTTTTTTTTTTTTTTTTTTTTTTTTTTTTTGTCCTTGTGACAGATTTCATCTCCAAAGAGATGAGTCCAGTAGAGGACAGAAGTGAAGACTGCTAGAGTACAGTGTGTCTGGGTTTGAATGCAATGAGTTGATGGCTGCAGCCTAAGGCACTGGTGTGATTTTGTTTAAACAAACATAAGCCAATTAAAAATACAAAGAGATTCAAGGAAAAGATGCTCTTAGCTGAAAGCCTCATGGGAGAATAATTTAAAGAACAGATCAATAGCAGTGAGAGAGATTTGTTCCCATAAGACTGAAAGCCGGCATGTAACAAATCCTGAGAAAAGCATTTATAGGATTGTATTTTGTGAGTGACTGTGGCATAAAAGAAAACTGCTTTTGCATAATTAGAGTTAAATATTTACACAGTCTTAGCTGTTTCCGGGAAAGCAAGTATCCTTGCAAAGACAATTTTCTCCAATTCGATGTAACACTGCAAGTGCTTGCTGTGCATGTGTTTACTACAAATATAATAATTATATAAATGCATCTTCAAGGAAAAGGGTAGTGGAGAATATTATCTTAAAAACAACAAATCACAGAAAAGAACAATATACACTACAAGTTTAAATATTCTCCTGTGTTTTCCAAGTCATGGCTTTTGACCGGTAATCTTGTTCTCACTCATTCATAAAGATAAAAATTCTTAAAAGTTGCAACAAGAAAAAGCATTTTTATAAATGTCCTGAATTTATTTACCTATGTGGTATTTTTAGGACCTTCCAAGTATAAAAAGAATGCAGGATATTTCAGCTACTTTTTTCTTTAGACATCTAGTTCAGAAGTCTTAGGAGACCATTTCCTCTCCTTTTTGACTATTATAGGTGGATAAGGGGAAATCAAAGGAACCAGAAATATTTGTGCACTTCTGTATCTTCCAGAGAACAGCAGTTTGGTTTAGAAATTATTTGACCCCTGGAGAAATATATCTCATGCCCTAGTAAATGTGCAGGGACAATAGAGGGATGGGTATTCTCTACTGGATCCTTATAGTCAATAATATAAATTTTCCCATAAACTCAGACCTTTGAGAAAACAGCAGTTGAAAAATAATTTTTCCAAAGGACAAAGGTGTTCTTCCGACATGGGAAATCTTGAGAGATTGCTTCTGAGCTGTAACATTCATCCCTTTTGCTCAGTGAACAGAATAACTTTGAAGAAAATTGAGATTGGAATGAGAGACAGTTTCTGTGGTAAGATGACTTTAAAAATAGGGCATACACCAGATCCTTGGTGTATATCTGTGTGTTCCACTGGTTTATTCTGTCTTCATTAAGTCAGTGGTAAATGGCAGTTTACATCAGAGAAAGAAATGACCCATTGTTTTACAATGCTTAGAGGGTAAAGTAGGAGAAAGATTAGTACTGCAGAGCAGCTGTCATAGAAAAAGCCCAATAACTCATTTTTTGTGCTTTCCAGAACCATATGGGTTCCAGAAAGCAGGTGATTAAAAACCTCATAGGTAACTTAAACATTTTAATGACACAGTTTGAGTCCTAGCTCACTTATCCTACTCCTGGAGACTCCAAATTAAGTCGGTAGTGACGTTACCGGATTTCCAGTGCTAGTAGCTACTAAGACCATATTGTAGCAGGAATGGTGTTTTCCTGAGTACAGCTTGTTCCATCAGTAGGCTGGGACTTGAGGATGGCACTTGATGTCAGGAGATCAGTAATATTACAGTGCTACTTCCAAGAGCTTATAAAACCTCCAGGGTATTTGATGACTAGTAAATTTTAATATGTCATGGATATGATACCTATATAAATATATATAACATAATTCAAATGTGGCCATATGTAGTCATAAAACACATGCATAAATGTGTTTCTTAAATGCAAAGTGTATTGCAAAACACTAAGAAAACTTTTTCACTCCTGAAGGAAGGTCTAAACATAAGTTTCTAATGAAAGCTGAGAATGTGGCTTTACCTCAGGTGTTTTCTGCTTGCCTTTCAGATTATTGATGTTTGTGGTCAGGATTTCTCTAATGGCTCATGACACAGGTGCAAATGTCATTAGGAAAATATTCTAGTTGAGAATGAAAGCATGAAAAGTTTTCATTCTCCATATTTAACCACCTAAGGAGCTAAAGAGAGGAGAAAAGTAGAGAAAGGAAGTATCCATGTGAAGTATTTTCTATTTGCTGAAAATAATAAGTGGAACCATGAATAATAAGAAAGATAAAATAAAAATACATCTTAGCTTTGTAAAACACCACAGAGGAAATGTCCTTTAGAAAAAGACATGATTTTCATTTTCACAACTAATAGGTCAAACACATATTTTAGTAGTATTTATCAAAAGAAGATCCCCAAAACATAAAACTTTGGTTCAAAATACAGGATTTGCATACAATATTTTCGTCCATTTGATCAATATAAATATTTACACATAGAATGAAAAAGTCCCATCAAGCAACAGTGAAACTAATGAAATTGCTCAGTTTGAGAGTATTCACCTTTTGAAATTCATCAGATTATGAAAGATTAAAGTGTATGTTTCTATCTCTATATATCAGTATATATTGAGTAAGGCTTTTTGTTAAGGAAAGGTAAACTAAACTTTTTGAAAGAATTGGTACTATCTACTATGCATTATTATTTAATCACTGACTAAGGAAAAGTATTTTTATCCTAGGTGTATTTTATACAAAACTTCTATAAATGATTAACCATTTAAATATTACTGTGGCAGGGAATTTATATCCATATTTGCGTATTCTTATTTATTTGATAATAGAAACAATTATCTTAATGATTTCATTATAACTAAAGCAGTGTTGAACTGCCAAGTAAGTGTATGAAAGTTCTTTTCCTTAGATTTCCCATTGCCTTTAGCCTGTGCTTCAGTCAATAAATGCTAATAAAGGGGTAAAGTAATTGTCTGAGTAATTGTGTAATGTGATCTTCAGTGAACAATTGGCCTTTTGTTGTTGTTTAGAGACAAGATAACACATCAGAGAGATTCAATTTCTTTTATGGTGCAGTGAAGTTTATATCATGGAACTAGCACATTTTTTAGGCAATATCTTGACCTTTTTGAGAATTTTTTTTTTCAAGCTTGGAAATATTGACAATTATTGTTAATATTCTTACATGTGATAATAATTGATATAGCCAGAGTGAATGAAATATACTCAGGGGAGTGGATGGAGTTGTGACGTCAGATAAATGGCGAAAATTGCCTACTTTTTAATGGATCAAAATTGCCTGAACCTGAGAAAAAATGTAAACAACAACCTAAGAAAACAAATAAATAAATTCCACCTTTGTGGGACTTTCATACATGAAACACAAGAGGTAAAGGTGTGTTTATTTTTCATTTGTAGTTCACTTTTAAATTAGATTCAGGACTTAATGGGAATGATTGTGGGGAATGTGAGTGAGTACTTCTTCCAAGTATTTGCTCCTGAAGTGCCTACCCAAATCAAGACAACGTGTTCTCCCCCCTGCTGCAGCTCTCCTATTGTGAGGGTTGAAGAATCCATGCCCTCTACAATCCTCTCCCCAGTGATATTTCTATTTCTTTATTTGGATATTAATATACTGTGAATGTGGTTCCATATGTTTTCCCACATTTCTCTTTCACTGCAGGCTGAAGGTGTGCCCAGGTTTGGCCTTTTGAAGAGAGTTATAACTTCACTATCTATTCATGGGAACACTTAAATTAAAAATTGATTGGGCTGTTCTTTGTTTCTTCCAAGGAATGACAAGCTAAGGGTGGCAACCTGAAGAGCAGACACCCAGGAAGTAAAACAACAAAGTCTACTGTGTGTGTGATAGGCTTTGCTATCTCAGCGTTATAGAGACATAACTACTAAAATGAAGTCTGGCATTGTTTTTATCATGGCTGAGTGAGTGGCAGACCCTGGGGAGAGTGTATTAGAGTTCTCATCTTGTAACTTAACTTCCCCTTTTGTCATTCTGCATAATTGCTGTCACCCAGGTAAAGCAGGATTGCTTCTTCTGTGGTAAATTTTCTCCCACACAACCCTTTGACCTTCAGGCAGCAAGAGCAGCAGGGTTTCTCATCTCATGATTTAACTGAAGAAAATAACTACTTGCATAGAAAGTGCTTTGGAATAAACAGTGTGTCTGAATTAGAAAACTAAACCACTGGGTTTTTACCACAAACTGGGACCCTGGGGATTACTTGCCAGGAATTAACAAAAGATACAACATTTGAAGGACTATGGTGCTTAACCATGTGAAGTATTTAAGCAGAAATTTGAGGACAGCTGGGAAAACTGCTTAATTATGAGTAGAATTCTGATAAATGGAAAAGCAGCATGTTTTATCAACAGACATTAGCATGACTTATGAGCTCAAATTGATTCTCCAATTCCTGGACATTAAAAAGTCCAGGATATTTTTAAAATGCTGAAAGCAGTGAGATAAGTGCTGTTAACAATGCAAGCATGGGGAAAAAAAGTCTATTTTATCATTAAATGTCTTATAAAAGAGTTTTTTTTGTTGAGAGTTGTTCTAATAGCTCTTACCTCAGTTAAGAGGTTGAGGACAATTTCTTGTCAAGAATTCCTACGAGTCTTCTTCTCCAAATTTCTTTTCAGCTTTTTTGGGGAAAAAGCAATTTGATTTTCACTGAGGAGGTATGTCCTCCTTAAAATCTTCCAATGCATAATAATTCCCTTTGGAGTCAATCTGTTAATTTAATCTGATTACTTACTGTATTAATTCAGTGACTTTATCTGTTAGCATATTGATTCAGTTTTAATAGAGACTTTAATTTAATTATTACATTATTCTAGTTCTAATTAGCAAAGTAAAACTGAAGTGTATTAGCTCAGTATTTTTACCATATTTCTTGACTTTGTTGAAGTGCCTGTCTGACATCCAAATGTTCCAAATTTTTTTTTTTTTTTTTAGAAATTAATAAGGGCATAAAGAACATTTTTGTTTCAAAACACTGTTGGCAAAATGAAATGACTCGTAATCAGGAAATCTTGGAAGTCTTTTTGGATCTTGTTGAATAACGAAATCTAAATCACTCTATATAATGTCTTTTTTTGGGAGACACATGGAGAGCATGTTTCAAGCAAATGCATATGTAACTACAGAGCATAAAATAAAATATAACTTATTCTTCTGAAAGTTAAAAAATACTAACTATTTTTGTGCCCTGCATAAATCCCATGTTTTTTCAGAGCTCCATCTTTTGCAGTCATAGATTCCTCTGTTTTCCAATGACTTTGAGTACAGCTGTAAGTTAGGAATGTGCCTTTAAGTCATGAAATCTTAAGGACAATAATGATGCTGACACCTGCTAAATTACCCAAGTAAAGATTCTAGTATTTTGGTTTGTGTTCTCACATACCATGATTATTCAGGAAGAACTCAAATATCTTGAGTAGCTAGCTAGAAAGCAAGGGACTGACCATATTCTCTTCTGTTCCACCACCCCAAACCTTTTGTGCTATCCCTTATCAGTGGTCTTAAAGATGATAAGAACAAAAAGACACTTCTACTTTTATTGAGAAATGTGAATTAAAAGTCAAATTAAGGGCATTTTATCTGACCAGAAAATGGGATGACCATACACTCTTGCTCACTCTTCCATTCTCTTCCTACCTCAGACTATTCTTCCTTATTTGTGACTGCTGTTTGATCAGTCCTACATATGTAGGATGAAGTAAAGTCCCTGCCATGCCAAGCAGAAATCACCTTAAGGGGCAGGACTGTCAGCCCAATCCAGAGAATAAAGTACTCCTGACATACTGTACACATTTTTGTTGCAGTGTAGGCAAAAACTATGAGTGAAATGATTAAATGTGCCCTGAAGTCCAAGGGAATAAGCAAGTTGTAATATAACTTGCTATTCCTTTGCAAGCTTGAACAGCCTTGTGCTTCTATGCCTGAAATTAAGTATTTCAAACTTAGTTTCCTGAGGTGTAAATTTTTTAGCCTGCCATTTGCGTTAAGTACAAACTCTCCATTTCCAAACAGTTTAAGTAAATGAAAAAGTCCTGATAGTCAGAAAAACCAAAACCCTCTGTGGTGTAAATAGAAACAGATAGAACAATGTATATTTATTTAGAAGATCCAGGAGAGTGAATGACTAAGACTTTTAATATATTTTGTTTTTTTAAATATCATAATTGTTAACATTTCTTTTATGCCATAGATCAGATGCAGCATTTGCAGATTTTGACCTTTTATTCTGAGAGTTATGAAACAATCAGGAGACAGTTTTTTCTTTTTCCTTTTCCTTTTCCTTTTCCTTTTCCTTTTCCTTTTCCTTTTCCTTTTCCTTTTCCTTTTCCTTTTCCTTTTCCTTTTCCTTTTCCTTTTCCTTTTCCTTTTCCTTTTCCTTTTCCTTTTCCTTTTCCTTTTTTTCCTTTTCCTTTTCCTTTTCCTTTTCCTTTTCCTTTTCCTTTTCCTTTTCCTTTTCCCTTCTGGTTTTCCTTTTCCTCTCTCTTTCCTATTTCCTTTTCCTTTTTTCCTTTTCCTTTTTCTGTTTTCAAGTGTACTGAACAAATGGCCCTCACAAAACTCACAATAAAATCTGACCTCTGTATTGAGTAGACTAGATCAAAGAAAGTCTGCCTTGAGGGTAATGCATTTGTTAAAGTTCTGGGTACATCCTTTGAAGGCTGAGTTATTGCGAGTGGTGTAATTGTGGAAAAGGGACAATTAACTTGGGCGATCAGTGGGTGGTGACTATCACCACTGCTGCAGAGTTTGGATTTACAAACAGCAAGGGTCAAACACTTCACACCCTTCACCACAGAAATGAACCATGTAGAGGACTCAGTGGTCTAAAACACAGCACAAGCCTACATTTTTCTATCTGTCAAAAGATTTCAGAAGTAATTCATTGGTACAGCTCCCTGGAGTGAGAGTCTGCTTGTCTATCTGATTTTTCCTGACTGAGTGCTTTAAACATTCTCTGAGGAAAAAACTGTTGTACCCTTGTTTCCAAAGCATAATAGTAAAGAGAGGAAGTGTGAAACCATTTGGAATCCTTCTTCCCTGCTGTCATATTTTATCACTACTCTGATGTTATGTTCATGAGCAGCTCTTGATTGCAAGCCTCAGAGCTAATATTATTTCTAGGTGCTGTCTGGTGTCCTTCTGGAAGATATCTGGTTTTCAGAAACCAGCTATACAATATTTTGCTTATCAGATATTTCAAATAAAGTTAATAAAATGGCTCACCAAAGTGTGTGATGCCAAACTACCCTCTAGTGTGGGACAAGTATTATTCTGAGGAAAGTTCTGTGAAATCATGGAATTGCTTTACCACCTTAACAGTTATATCATGAAATAAGAGTTTAATCTTTAAGGTGTGACACTGTGGAGACCACAGGCACCTGCTGGTTCCTGCTGTACAGATCTGGTTACTGTAAATAGACTGTTGCCTCAAATAATGGGTCTAGTCCTCTTCTTAATAAAAAGCAACATGAATAACATTCTTCTAATTATAATATGAGTGTTCTATAATTTTTTATGACCTTTCCCTTCATCAGTTGGGAATTGGTGGAAAAGATAGGAGTCAGAATATTTAGTTGAGTTTTTTGGGCACTCCCATATTGTGCTTTCCTTTAGAATAGCCATGAAATATGGATTTCAAGTAAATCTGGGACAGAAAAATGAGTTTAAGTGAGATATTTGTGCATATTTTCTGTGTTTAGATTGTAGCAAGAACTTTTTTGAATGGAGCAAGTATGAAAAAGCTTTTCTTGCGTAAAGATATTAATTTATCCTTCGCTATAGAAAAATCAAAAAGTAAAAGTAAGCTCTACTCATCAGCTGAGAAAGCTTAATTTTAGGAATTATAAGGAAAAGTGATGGTGCTCAACTGGCAGATTTTTTTTAAAATTCTCTCTACTCTGCTTGAAATGACCTTCATATCTGTTTTCTTTTTTGTGGAGGTTATATTGGATATTGCCTTGAAACACAGCTTATGGGAAATCAGCTAGCCTAGTGCAAAGTGCAGTCAAACAGATTATTGTAAAAAATATCACACATAAGATACCCAATGCTGTGATTCATAGGAGCTTATAATCACTTTCCTCTATGCTGTTATTAAAGTCTTCCTGACTGATTTGCATTTTGATGAATCACCACTGCTGTGTATTAAGTGATGTACAAACAGATATTACTAAAATGCCTCTTTCAGGAGCAATGGTCCACTAGAGCTGTATAAACCAATGAAACAATTATTAGCTGAATAAAGACAGATGGTATCAACTTTTTCTGTGTCAAGTTTTCTGGTGGAAGAAACTTTTCATTTGTACCTCTGGGTTTTGAGCCGCTCATCATAGAGAAGAGAAAAAATTGTTGAAAAGGCCTTTTTGGTTATGTTGTGTTCTTTCTGTTGTTTTACTGGTTGGGGTTTTGTTTACTTTAGACTTTGTGTTCATCAGCCCAAGAAACTATGTGTTCCTGCAAGTAGGTGCAGCTCCCACTCCTACAGTTACCCCAAATAATCCCCAGATTTAAGAATAGCTCTTTTTTTCTTTCGAAAATGGGGGAAATGAGAAGAAAGGTAGTGTGCAAAAAAGAGCTGAAATGCATTGGGAACTCTCCAGCTGAGACAAACATCCCTGTCTGTAGATAAAGGTGACATTCTTCCTGTCAATAAATCACCAGCTTAATCCTTAGCTTGCTTTAATCAATTCTGGAGGATTTCCACCAGGGCATAACAAACATGTTGATTCAAACCTTGTTAATAAAATTACTTGTTAATTCAACAACGATTAAATTGTAATGTGAGCAATATTTTCTCTTCTGTAAATATAATTTCATTTTGTGATGTAAATGGTAGGAGAACAACTGAGGATGAACAGCTGAGAATAAAGACTGACACACCAATGAATCTTAAGAAAGAGAGAATGGCTTTTTGGCAGTTCTATCTGTCAGGAGAGTAGCAAAGTGTAACATTATGCTTTGCAACCTTGTTAAGCAGAAAGTTGTGAAGGAAACAGCATGGTTCTTTTAAAAAGAACTGTACAGTCAAAGAGAAGGATGCTAAGCACATGTAATTGATGATCTGAAAAGAATTGCGAATAAAATATCAATATTCCATTTTCATGTTTTGCCAGTACTAGGCAGTTTGCATATTCCAATATTCTCAGGTTCAATCTGTGAAAAAAAAAAAAAAAGAAATAAATACAAACTCAATTTTTAACACTGATATACTTAGCAAGGTATAAATGCAGGACAGAAAGGTGGGAAGTGGTTTTTTGCTTATCAGAAAATTTCTGAGATCTCAAAAAAAAAAAAAAAGTCCTTTTCCATTGCATGATGAAAGTAAGTTCTTCTACCATTTTTTTCCAGTTAAAGCAGATTTCAGAGTACAATTCTGTCTTAACCATATTATTACTTGGCCAAGTCACTTTCCTGAAATGAGGGAAAGTGATACTGATGAAAATTTCTTCTGGAACCTCGTCTGGCTTATGTCACCAAAAGTGTTTTAACTGACTGATTAGTTTTCATTGTTATCAGCTGACTATTTGGGGGCTATAGTTTATTTTGTCCATGCCTTCCATTATGGACCTAAATTTTTTCCTAGATAAGCTTTCTCTTGATGTGTATAATTCCATGAAATACACTGGAGTTGGTGAGGAGGCATTTACCCATGAAGTAGTGATTTGTCAAAGCTCTGCATATGGCTAAAATTTAGGATGTCCTACAACTATCAGTCAGAAAGATTTTTCATTGATGACTTTGGGAGATTAGCTAATTATCAAGATCAGATAAAAATCTTTTCTGTAGTAGTTGAAACTTTACTTAGTGTCGTAGTAAATCATTTGGGCAACATTTTGCTAAAACATTCAGATTTGGTGAAAGGGAAATGTCCATATCTTCTTCTTAGTATTCGTGTATCTATCTTTCCATTTTCTCATGAGCTCTACAAATTATTTATTTCATTTGTGAATATCCAAAGTGATTTTTAGGCGTGTTAACATTAACACTTCACTAATAGTAAGAGTGAGGGAAAGCATCTTTGTCAGAGCTAATTTTAGATTTGGCAGATTTTCTTTATTGCAAAATAGATTGAACCTATTTTTCTTAAATGATCTATGAACTCCCAAATATTCCACACTCCAAGCTTGTCTTCTGTCTTCTCTATGGACTGCAATACCAGTATACACCTTGATGAAATAATATTTGAACCCTTCTCTTTGTAGACATCAAAGAATTTTTATTCTCCACTTCTTGCTCTAAAACTGGCAATTTAAAGTGGGGGGGAGGAATCAAAAATCAGTGGCACAGTGATTTGAGGTTGTGGCACAGTAATCGAGAAATATGAGGTTTAAAATCCAGATTGCAGAGTTCCCTGGTCCAAGAACAAACCTTAGATCATGCTATCTTTTATCTAAAAGTAAGAGAGGTGAACTTTATTTCAAGACAGATCATCAGTGCTGGTTAAAGGGCATGGGAAGAAAAGAAAAAAACATTGAAAAATAGCAATACTGTGACTTACTACAGAAAAGGAAGGGGAAAGGACTTTTTTCTTCCAGCTACAAACTGCTTGCTGGCTGTGACTTTCAATAACACTTGCTCATGACCCTGTCAGCTTTTAACTTTTGCTTTTTATTTAAAAAGAATAGATAAGTAACAGATATTACTCAGCTCTTGATTTGGCTTTTTCAATAACAAGTGAGAGTTAAACTCCGCTGCTGCTGTGGTAAGTGCTGTTGAAAACCATCGGCTTTGGTAATAAAACAAATCAGATGGGAGCAGACGAGCATGAAAAAAGGCTCAAAATCTTATTTTTTTATTAACCTTTTGTTGACATTAATACTCTGCAGTAGGAGATTCACACAGTGTATGAATAGAAACGCATTTAGGAATGAAACACGCTTGCTTACCCAGAAAAAGGTTAGAACTTACCTAAGAATTAGAGGTCTCCCGTAGGACTTGTCTTCAAATACAAGCTACAGTCAAGTCTGTACAAGTTTCCTTGACAAAACTATGGACCAGATATAACAAGAGATTCAGGCAACTGTTAAACACTTAAGATTAAACTTGCCATTCTGAAAGCCCCTGCTTAGCTGACCCCTGATGCTGATACTGCCCAAGCTCCCCAGATTCTGTATGTTTTTATCTTACATTGCCCCAGATTCAATCACAATTATTCCTCAGATTCAATTACAAATATTTCTTCACACACATGTATCAACATCTCTGTTTTGATGGTGGAGGCACAAAAGTGGAGCATTTTTCTCAATTTACATCCCTGATTGAGGGAAGAAGGAATCTGACTTTTACTCATTGACTGCTTAAAGTAAAATGCAGGAAATTTTCTGGGAATAGTTCCCAAAGCTCAAGCCTAAAAATTTCATGTGGTTCTGTATATGGGAGCCTATAAATTCAAGTGTTAATTATTCTCTACTTATAAACAAATGACTTTTGCATATTCTTTTGCACAGAATAAAAAGCGGTGGCAAATATTTAAGTTCAGTATGCCTTAGTATTTGAGCCTTTTTTCAGCAGGAAGGGAGACTGAATAAGGAAGATGCTGGTCTTCTCAGGCAGGAAAAGGAACCTCATGTTAGCTCCCTTGCCTTGACATACAAAGCTGTCTTTTTCTTCTCCTCTCTTCTCTTTTAATGGTGTATTTTAAAAGAAAAAAGATTAATCCTTTTATTAAATGTGTAGTGGGTTGACCCTGGCTGGATGCCAGGCACCCACCAAAGCTACTCTATTACTCTCCTCCACAATTGGACAGGGGAGAAAAAATATAATGGAGTTGAGATAAGGTTCAGGAGAGATCACTCACTGAATACCTTCATGGGCAAAACAGACTTGAACTGGGAATATTAACTGAATTTATTACTAACAAAATCAGAGCAAGATAATGAAAAGGAAAATTAGTCTTAAAAAAACCCCCATCTTCCTGCCAACCCTCCCTCCTTCCCAAGTTCTCCTCCTCCCCATCTATGGTGCAGGGAGATGGTGAATGGGGGTTACAGTCAGTTCATCACAGATTGTTTCTGCCACTGCTCAGAGAGAGGAGTCCTCCTGCTCCAGTGTGGGCTCCCTTCCATGGGAGACAGTTCTCCACTAACTTCTCCAGTATGAGTCCATCTCACAGGTAACAGTTCTCCATGAAGTGCTGCAACATGGGTCACTCTTCCACTGAGCACAGTCCTTCAGGCACAGCCCTGTGACTTCCACTGTGTCACAGATCCTACCAGAAAACTTGCTCCAGTGTGGGTTCCTTTCTTCATGGGTCTGCAAGTCCCTGCCAGGACCCTGTTCCAGTTCAGGTTTCCCATGGATTCACAGCCTCCTTCAGGCATCCACACCCCCCGGTGTGGATCTCCTCCACAGGCTGCAGATGGATCTCTTTATCCCCCTGTCCTCCATGGGCTACAAGGACACAGCTGCCTCACTGTGATCTGCACCATGGGCTGCAGGGGAATCTCATCTTTGGTGCCTGAAGCACCTCCTCTCCCTCCTTCTGCACTTCTGGTGTCTGCAGAGTTCTCACATGTTCTCACTCAGCTCTTCTCTGGCCACAATAACATCTGTACAATAACTTTTTTTTTTCTTCTTAACGATGTTATCACATAGGCATTACCACCTTTTCTGATCTGCCCAGGAGCCACCTGGCATTGGCTCTGCTGGACGTGGGGAGAGCTTCTGGCAGCTTCTCACAGAAGCCATCCCTGTAGCCCCCCTGCTACCAAAATCTGGCCACACAAACTTGAAACAAAAGGTAAGATCCAAGCATTGAGGGATGCACTGCACGTGAACACAACAATTTACAGACAGAGATCAACAGAGTCTTTTTTTTTTTTTTTTTAAGATTCTTTTGAGAAGATTTGTAGCCAGGTGGGGGTTGGTCTCTTCTCCCAGGCCCAGGCAACTATCAGTAAGACAAAAGGACATGGTCTCAGGCTCTGCCAGGGGACCTTTAGGTTAGATGTTAGGAAGGAATTCTTTACAGAGAGGGTAATCACGCATTGGAATGGGCTGCCCAGGGAGGTGGTGGATTCTCCATCCCTGGAGGTAATTAAGAAGTGACTGGATGTGGCACTTAGTGCCATAGTGTAATAACTGCGGTGGTAGTGGATCAAAGTTTGGACTAGATGATCTCAGAGGTCTTTTCCAACCCATCTGATTCTATGATTCTCTGATTTTATGATTTACGAATGTTCGGATATTTAGATATGTTGTATAGGGTGTCAGGACAATTGCGCTTAATGCTTTTTTGCAAGGTATACAATATTAGGTATTGTTACTTTTAAATATTTCTCTGGATATGACCGTAAATACATAACAAACAATGACTCCTTTAATAAGTTTCTCGGGAAAAAAAAAATCAGTATAGGTTTTGAGAATTAAAGGCAGGACCAGAAATAGAGAACGGAAAAATCCCTCAGTTTAGTTGGTATGCTTTGTTTATAATGAGGCACAGCTGACACATCAGATTGGATATGTATGTGAGTCTTGAGTAGAGAAACCTGGTAGCAGACTATATTTCCTATTGTTACGTGCACTTAGGTTACTACTTTTGGTTACATTTTGGTTTTTAGATAGTTGTCTTAGAACATCCTCTAGCAATACATTTTTTTGAAACTCAGGGATACTTATGCTATTTGATTGATTTTGTTTATTTTGGTTGGAGCATAGGTATTTGATTTTTATATAATTTATATATAACAGTAGCTACTGAATTTACAGATGAAATGTTCTAATTCTATCATGGTAAACAATGTAAATGACTTTAGAATTACTGTTTGTTTATGTCATACTTGTGTTCTAAATTATAGATTATATTTCATATTATTTTTTCCCAAAGAGATTTCAATAAGTGGGTGACGCCAGGTAGGCTTACACTATAGCAAGGCAAAAAGGAGTTAAAGGGAAAAATAAGGAATCATAGCAAAGCCAAAGAAAGATAGTTTTGTATTGCTAAAGAGTCAGTAGTTGTTTAAGTAAATATTCTTCTCACAGCTTAGCTGCTTCTTTTCTTGTTGCAACAATGCAATGTGCTAATCCTAAACAGATGAGCCCATGTCTCCTGTTTGTAACTATGGTACTAAATGCAGACAGAGAGAGTTGTAGTATGGGATGATGTAATTCAGGTGATTATTAACTAGTGAAATTTGTTCAAATATCTTTTATACACTAATTTAATATAATTATTTTACATATTAAATTTTTTTTGTGCATGAAAAGTAAAACAGTTTCATCTACATAGATCTTGCAAGACTGATACTGATTTTTTTTTTTTTGCCTGGTAGAAGAGAAAACTGATGTGGCAGCTGAATGGTGTCCCAACCAAGCTGCTTGCTGTTGATGACATGAGCCTACACTCCAAGTGGGCTTGGTCTGTGCATTTTCTTCTTACAAACCACAGGAAAATGATCCAATTTTTCATTCCGACAACTATTTAATTTTTGGATATGCATAGTTCAATTTTCTATCCCCGTTCTTCTCCCATTTATTCTTCCAGGGAAAAGTATCTTTCATATTGACCTATTAGATGTCAATAAACACTCCTAGTAGGTTTTATAACACACCTAGAATGGGGGTCAGTTTGACAGTATTCAAACTTGATTTGCCATAACTGTCTTAGAAAATGAAGAGACTCCAATTCTGTCACTTAATTTTTAGATAGGCCTTTGCTTGCTGGTGGGTACTTTTTTTTGTTGTTGCTTCTTTAAAGCAAAACAAAACCTTTCACCCATCTGATGCAAGTCAAGCAAGTCAAATAGAAAGAGGTTATAGGGGGGCAAGGCTGTAGTCATGACCTGACAGGCTGGAGATCAGTGTTTATAGCAAGAAAGATTGCAAAAATCCTGTAACAGCTACCTTGGACACATCAACCTGAGGAATGATAGACATTTCTTAGGAATTATTTTCTTCTTATTTTTCTCTACTTTTGTGGAGCTAAGCCAGTTTCTAATTAAGATTCTTAGTCATATATCTCTATCACATAATTTTTAAGTTTCTTCTTGACAATGACAATGTGTGTTATTTATCTAACTGTTCATCACTGCACATATTGCAGATGACATGGATTTTTAAGATAACTTTAAGAAGAATTAAAGAGCAATTTATTGTTAATTTTCACTTGTCTAAAAGTACATATAAAGCAAACACAGTGTTTTCTGACAGGTTATATAATTTGTTACACATTCATTCTCTTTCAATATTGCAGTATATGCTATTACTTACTTATTTAACAGCACTTTGCCATTATACCTTTATAAACTAGTTCTGAAGTGCCAAAGAGAGTTAATAGTAATTAATTTAAACTTTGATGATGTTTTTACCATTAGTCTTTGTTTCACCTTATTATCTTCTTGGTACCATGAAACAGCCATGGCATATGCACATACAGAAAAAAACTGGCGAGGGAAGCAGTGCTCTCATTCAGGCCAGGATGCGGATTTAGACTCACACATGCTAGCTGGAAGTTTGTAAATATTTCTTACTGTTTCTTGGCTTAACTGGTGGGAAATCTCTGGAGATTAGTGTTTCTTATGAGGTGAGTGCCAGTTTGGTTTGAAATCCTGTTAGTATGATTCTTCTCACATGATTACTGTCACATTCAAAGTAGAGAAGGGAAGCACAGATCCTTTCCAGTCATAGCCATGGAGATACATCAATTCAACAACCCCTTGCTGACGTTTGGAACAGTTGTGTGGGAAGTTTCATTTGTCCTATGTCTAATTTAGGCTAAATGAAATCAACTGGAAATTTTCTTGATCTCTAGAAACAGGAAAACTGATATACTGCACTTTTAAATTGATATACCTCACTTTTTTCCCCCCCATTCCTACCTTGTTATGTGTGGAAAAAGGAAAAGAAGCATGTCTGTTACTATAGTAGTTCTAGATGCTGGATGGTAAAGGCAATATTGTGTTTGTTACCATTTGGGCAAATGTTCTTAAAAGTAGACATCACTCCTTTCTGAGTAAATGGTGCCTGCCTAAGCACAAAATATGATTGCCAGATTGGAGACTGCACAACTGGGAACAGAATGGGCAGCAAGATTAATGACATTTAGAGCCTGTTTGTACTACCTAACTACTCTAATTCACATTCCATATTAAAAGAGAGGTGTTGAAAGACTAAAGCTAATTCCTTCTGCCTGAATTGTCCTGAGGTTGGTGTAGCACTTCAGCTGAGAACAAAACCAAATGTAACTAAACAAAATCAGAAGCTTTGAGAAAGTCTATATTTTTCCATTCAACATATATTTTACCAAGGCTATGTTTTCCCCTCCTTTCTCTTATAAATTTTCACTTCCTTTTTACTGGAAGTAAATTAGAGAGATGATTTCTCTTTCATAGTCCATGACAGTATAACAACTTTTGCAGTTTTATAGATTCATGCCCCTGAGGAGCCTTGGAGTTGAGCATTGATATTGCTGAACAGTGTTTTTTTGTTAACATGAGACAACATACTATCACTAGGATCACACTGACTTTTCCTTAAGGAAATATTATGAAAGTCTTGGCTGACTACTATGAGTATGACTACTCATAGTTCCCTTACTATTGTGTACTTATTTTTTAATGAGATGATTATAGTTTGAGCCTGCTCTGAGTGGTTTAAAATTATTTAAATCTTTGTTTTCTGTTTGCATATAATATTTGTATATTATATATTTCAGTACTTGAACATACACAAATCCTTTTGAAACAAAGAACACTTAATGCTTTAACAATACTTATGAGGTATTTTAAACAAACATTTTGAAAAATCTCCATTTTTCTTACTTTAAGAAGTTGTTGTGTTAAGAGCAAGTGTAAGGAAGTCTTGACTCCAGATTAAATATTTATGTGTATCTGGCCAGTAGGTCATGTTCTACAATAGCTTTTATGAGTTGATCATTAAATTGAAATTCAGCAAAGATTTTCACACTAGACCCATTGGTATTCATAGCAGCAAACCCTAAATTCTTAATAAATGGGACTTATTGTACAGGCTTATGACACCCTCCAGTAGATGGGAGGGGAGCGGGAAGAGAGGGAGAGGAGCTCAGAGAAGAGAGCCTTGGCCTTTGACATATTTATGTTTCAAGTACAAACTGAAACACAAAATGAAGCAAACATTCTAGTCTCTGTGCAGATCCTTCATAGTGGGTAATTGCACTATCAAAGCATAGAAATCGTTGCACGACAGTTATAGATATGAAAAATTCCCAACTGAAACTAGCACAATTTTTTAATCCCTTTTTAGCAATATGTTTTTAGTTTAGAATTGAAAAAGCACATCAAGCTTTTCCCCAATGAATTCATCTTGTGATAGGTTTGAAATAATCACAGTGTTTATTCTTTTACTTAAAGATAATCATAGGGCATGAGTTCCAAGCTAAAGGCATTTATCCTTAAATCTATAAAAAGTTCAGAAACAGTATATTTAATGCACACATTAGTTCTCAAAGCTGCAACATCAGTGAATGGGAGCTTGTCTTCCAAGGACCTAATTTTCTTAATTCCCACCTGAGTGACCGTAAGTTGCAGAAACTAAGCACTCCAAAGCGGTTTCCTCAGGGCCTTGCGATGACCAGTCCCCTAAAGAACCATTTCCATAGCACTGAGCTAAGGATGGCACTGGTAAAAATTCTTGCACATTCCTGGCATTCACTCTTTGAGTGCCATGGCAGACTGATTAGGAGAAGACTGCTTTAAAGTGAGCCATCAATCAGTGTGACCGTTTCTCAGTCTGACTCTCAGTTTATTAGTGAGCTAAGGAAGTATGTGGTGTAATGACAGATGTATTATTCTGTATATTTTTTTGAGACAATCAGTTAATACATTTGACAGGCAAAGCCTTTTGAAACTATTGAACCACTTCTCAGAAAAGTATTGTTGAAATTTAGTGTCATGGATATATGTGCATATACATATACGCAGAAATAGCATCTTTTACTTTCTAAAAATACTTGATCCATGGGGCTATTGCACAGGTATATTCAGGGTCATATTTATCTAAAGGAAAAGTAAGTTTTGATTTTTCCTTTTCTATGACCCGGAGATTCTGACCTTGCTGTTGTTGAGCAGGAATATCATACCAGTTTTAACCACGCAACCAGACAACAGAGTCTCACGTATGTGACTGAAAGCTGAATATGAGAGAAAAAACAGTTTGACCTTTATAATCACATAGAGTTTGTTTGGGCAGTTAATTGAAGAAGATATAGCAATGTCCATGTAACCAAAAACATGACACTAAAGGAAGCCTATTTTTTTAGGTTAATAAGTAATTTTAAAATTTTAAACTATATAATTGTTTATGTTATAAGTTTGTTCTTATTTGTATTCAGACATTGTTGACAAAGTGGAGAATGTTTTTGTAAAATAAGTCCCTAAATTATTAAAGTTGTTATGAATGTTTTCTAATACATTTATCACTGAAATAAAAAAATAAACATTTATTTCAGTAAAACGTATCTGGAAAGAAATAAAACAATTCCTTCTCAGAAGAGAAGTTCCATTCTTTGAATTCCTGTAGTCATTAGAATTGTTTAAGTAGCTGATCAAGCACTGAGACAGACTGGATTAAAATGCACCCACATAACCAGGAATGTATTGCTCCATGTTTTAGAATACTAAGTTCAGGCGTAATGGTGACTTACACTGAGTTCCTAATAGCCCAACACTGCAATTCTTGAAACAGGTTTTAACAATAGGTAGGGCTAAGAGAGTTAAATGCTCCAATGAGCCATGTAGATGTGTGTTACCTACCTCTTTATTCTTTCAACAAATGACTTTCTAAGAGAGTCCTTCCAAGAAATCCTACACGGTTTGTTAATTATGAGAAAAAAAACTAAAAAATTTTCCTCTCTCCTAGTACCTGAATGCATTTTTAAACTGTTATGCAGTGATGGTGAGACAATGTTCCCTCAGGGAATGAAAACTTATTTTCATGGCTTTACTTCTGAAATTTATATATGTGGTAAAAAGACAATAATATCCCCAGAAACTTTGAATAAGCAAACTATTTCTTTTTCTGCTCTCCTCTGTTTCTTTTTTCTCTACTTGATTACTTCCACATTATTTCATGTAGAATGGCATGATAATTTCATGGAATGGAAGTGATGTTAGAAGACTGCTTTAGTTCAACATCTTGCTCAAAACAGGGTCGATTATGAGAAGGATCCAGATTACTCTAGGATCTTATTCATCTGGGTCTTGAGAACTTCCAAGGGTGAAGATGATACCAACCCTCTGGGCCACCTTGTCAGCTGATGAACTGTTTTCGTGTGTAAAAAGTTTTCACTGATATCCAGTCAGACCTTCTTGTTTCATCTTGTTATTGTCCTGCTGTCAGACATCACTGTGAAGGTTCTGGCATGGTTTTCTCAAACTCCTCAAAGGCATTGAAAGGCCCATTAGACCCTCATTAAGGTTTCCAAGACAATAGAGTGCAGGAAAATGTGAACTTCACTGTCTACTGACTTGATGCCCAGTCCATGATTAAAAAAACACAGCTAGATAAAATTAATGGAAAGAAAACAGTCTTACCCATGTTATTATGATTTAATTAATTGCTCCCATGCTGGGAGGCAACATTTTGAACACACCTCACTTTGGCTAAGATCATTTAAGGGTGACTTTACAGTCACTTAGGAGTGTTGGAGAGCACAAAAATTAAAGATAAAAAAGAACTCTTTTTTTGTTTGGGGTAGTCCATTGGGGCACAACTGAGAGTGATGTGATACACTATGCAAAGAAAAACATTCTGAGTACCTTTTTTACCATGGTGGCTTTCTCAAGTACTGAAAAATTGATCTGGAGGCTTCTGAAGTCTTGTGTAGACTAGATATACAGACAATCTTGACAACAATCTCTTTTTTTATTTGCCTCTGGCAGCCAAGTCTTATCACTTGGGTAAGGTAGAATTGTGATTAATCAAATTTATTTCTTCAGTAAGCAGAATAGATAAAATATGTTTTAAAAGCTAATAATATTATTTGAGAAAAAGCTATTTTTTGTTTAAAAATATCTCAAATGAAAAAAAACAATGGTTTTGAAGTGCAACAAAATATTACCTACGAGTTTACTGTTTGCAGGTTGAGTTGTTTTTTTTTTTTAATTCCTGGGTGCATTGCCAATACAGGTGAACATGTGTATTTTATTTACTGTTGTATATTTTTGTTCACTGGGGCCTGACTGAATCTTATTAAGTTGGTATAAATTCTGCTGACCTGAATAGCTTCTAGACCAAGATCTAGAAAAGCTAAGAAACAGCTTTGATTGATAATGCAGGATTTCTTTACTGAATAGGCACTAAAATATATTGTAAAATGTATATTTTTTTCACTGAGGAGTACCTGAAAAGGGCAATGATTCAGTCACTGGTGTTTTACTGATAACAGAAAATAACCTAGCTGATTATATATTGCTGGAATTTCTTGTTGATTTTAAGAAGAACAGAGAAAAAGCAAATGGTGCCAACTTTTACCGGATTCCTGAAATTTTAAGATGAGATAATTGTACAGTGTTGAAAGAAAACATGTCTTTCATAATCACAAGAGAATCTATTCTTTCATTAATTAAATAAAACCCCTATCTTCTTTCACATGAAAAATGTGAGAAATGTATTTTATAAATTAACATTTTTTATTTAAAAATTAACATTATTTAATTTTATAAAACACTAGTAGTGCTGGCTCATAAGGTCTTCATTCCTTGCAATACGTGTAATTAGCTCCTTATTGGAACAGCTTTATTTTCTAGACTGATCAATTCACTCTATAGGTGTAGGTCCATCTAGGTGTTTCTGCATGAGAAAAATTTTATACCAGGTGTCAAGTACAGAGCAATTGGTCTCTCACGTCACTTTGCAGCTTGGCAGCAGTGCTTCCTTGCACATTCTGTCTGACTCAGGGAGCCAAGTGACAGTAAGAATTTTTGTGAGAAGAGAGAAAATATGGTAAAAAATACAAGAGATTGGAAAAGAGGTAGTGGATAGTTAAAAATGGAAATGCTTTCCCATCATCTTTTTACCTCCTTATTAAAAGATTCTGAGACTCTTTGCTGTTATTAAACCTTATCTTTGGTGAATAACTCTTTCTTTGTGTTTGTAAACTCATGTCCACGTCTCCCAGCAGATGATAGCACCTTCTATCATCTTTTTCTAGGGTCATCACTGAAGAAAGCAGAAAGAGAAGTTTGAGAAACAAACATGTTTTATGAGAAACTTAATGTTCAGGAGGGGTCTGTTTTGTAAGTCTGTTTGCAAAACAGAAGTAATTTTAGGATTCATTAGGAATACCGGGAAGAAATGACATTTTATTTCTCCAACAAAACTTTTCTCTCACCGTATTTCACCAGCTCTCTAATTTGTTCTAGATCCTCTGAAATGTCTACTCTCAAAATAATAATGTTTAAAAAAAAATGCCTGAAGCCTTCCCATATACTAAAAATTCCTTCAATGTTTCTTGGCCATGGTTTGAGAATCAATCTACTGCATTCTAAACAGAAATTCCAAACATTACAAATAGAAGGCTTATTTCAAACATTCTTTTAATTAAGCTCTTTATTCAGAAGATATACTTAATGCTGTGTTTGTTGTTTTGTTTCTTGGACTCCTATTAGGGATGATTCATTAATAGAATAAATTAAAATACAAAGAATGTCAGAACATGTGTGTTTATGCAAGCCACAGAACTTGGAAATTATTGTTGTCCTGGAAATTATTTCATTTCTCATATATAAAAGGATAATAAGATAGATTTATTAAGGCCATACTTTTGCAGTGTTTTATCTAGTTCTGGTCTTCAGACTCCAAAAGGCTGCTGCAGAATTGGAAATACCTCAGAAAATACTTGAAGGAAATCTTTGTCTTCTCTAAAGCTCCCTAACATTAAAAACTAGAGGAACTAACAAAACTACCCTTTCACCCCAAATGGTTGATATGAAGAATGTTCTGGTATGTTGATATGAATAATGTTCTGGGCTAATTTAGTTCAGTCCCTATCTACGGAGTCATTATGCTATGGTTTAAATTGGAAGGTTAGATGCAATTTTTTTCTGCTCAGAATTGTCTGACTCACTGCACAGGCTAATTAATGCTTACTTCATGCACACAGAAAAATTTTTCGTTATCCACATTGTGGTTTTGCAGTGTGGTTATTACACATAATACTCAAATTCTATATTCAAAGTTTAGTTAACATTAATGGTAGGTATTTCTGTTTAACTCATCACAGTAATGCATGTACTTGACAAAGTTAATTTTATTTCACAACCCTGTGAAACCAGAAGTGGATTGTACTATACCCTTTTAAGATGTTAGTGTTTATATATAACATTATATGTTCAAATTACTACTCTTATTGTCTTTGACTGTTATGGAAAACATTGAACAGTTCTTTTGGGCCCCACAACTTCCGAAAATGAAGACTATACAGTTACCAAGCATTTGTCATACAAGCCCCTCCTTGGAGATATTCAAAACCCAGTTGGACATGGGCCTGAGTAACTCGCTCCAGATGATCTTGGTTGAGAGGGAAGGGTGGACTAGATGGTTGGACCAGAGATGCCTGACAACCTCAACTATTTTGTGATCCTGTAATTCATCCTAGCCATGAGCCTCTCCTTCAGTTCCTCAAACCCTCACCTGATTTAGTGATATAGCATAATCTAGCAAACTCCTACAGTGTGAAGCAAGAAGCCAGACCTTTTACTGAGTGAAACATCACTAATTTTCTTACAGTCTTTTCCAGGAAAACCTGAATGTTCCATAAAATTTTGATCCTAAGTCAAGATATGCTATGCAAAATGGGTAATTTTTGGCAAAGACGGAAGTAAGCATAACTGGGTTCTTATAAGTGAAAAAGACAAAGTTGCCTTACAGGTTTCAGGAAATTCCAGCACTCTATTTTATAAGAGTGCTTGACAGCATCTACATAAGGCAAAATTTCTCTCCATAGAGACCCTTTAAACAGAGAAAAAGAATAATGAGAGCCAGGAGACAGAAACTGGAAGACAGGAAATGCCCAACCTGAAGACAAGGTGCACACGTTAGTAAATGTACCTTTTAAAATATATGCTTGCATTTCCTTGCATTTTCAAATCAAGTTTAGATATTTTAAATACATATGCTCTAAGCTGAACAGAAACATCATGCAGTGAAATTTATGGCCTGTGCTATGCACATGGTCAAATTAAATTACTGTCATAGTCTTGCCTGACCCTAAATTCTGTGATTATAAAGACATCTCTCTAGAGAATATCCAAGTCATGACTTAAACCTGCAATTAATACCACTTTAAGAAAAACTTTAGACTGAGTTTGATATCCTTAAGACTCACAATAGATAAGAGGTTAAACAATGACAGCAGTACTACTCTTAAGAAAAGGTCTCAGCCATGGACTCAGGTTCTTGGACAACCTCCAAATACCACTCGTATTAGAGAAGATGACCCTGATTATTACCTTTTTTTGTTTCAACTTTCTGAAGTTCCACTCATTTTATATTAGCTAGAAGTTTAGTCCTGTTACGGATAATTCAGCACAAGGACTTAAATATCAGTATGATAGGATAACATTTGTCACCAGTGCATTTTTTTTCTATTCTGAGTATCTGTAATTAATTTTAAAATAAAAATAAGAGAAACAAAAAGGGAGTTTTAGGTGGAAAAGGTGGGGATTTTCTGTTGTATCAGCATAGATGTTGTTTGTCAAGATAACAGTTTCTACTTAGAAATATTGATTTATTTTTCTTCAGTGATTTTCTTTTTGCTGATATTATTGTCCATTAATCAGTGACTCAATAAAATAATTCTGAGTTTGCTCTTGCTTTACCTTCACTGTGCATCTGAAGAATATTCATTTTAAATACATTGTCTGCACTCTTGGTTTCTCATTAGGAGCAAACAAAGCTTAGGAAGGCTAATCAATCAAAGAAACACATTTCATCCTAATGAGGACCATAGTCCAAACTTCATCATGAGAGAGGCAGAGACTGGAATAGGATGTACAAATAATCTGCTGCAACCCAGTTGCATCCCAGTTCCAGTAAACATGCTGTACACACTTGAAAAAGAGCAAGTCTTTCTGTATCAGCTAAATTTAGTGTTACCTGGGAAGATGCACAGATTGTCTTAATGTCAAGGACATCCTGATCAATCACCATTACAGATGGACATGTCATGCATATGCCATTGTCTTAGGATGAAGTCCTTTATATCAATTAGTCCTCTCAGGTGAGTTACAACGATCTGATATTTTTTAAACCCTGATACTAATATTAAAATACTTAATAAGTGTGTTAGAAAGAAGTGATTGAAAGAGAGAATAAAAGTCTCACCCAGCAATTCCAAAGATTAGTTGTGCTTGGTATTGAATAAATTGAATATTGCAGAAATTGAATTTCATGGTGATATTCAGAGTGCTATTATTATTTTTATTATCACCTAAATTCATTTTCACTCCTAGCAGGTTAAGATATATTTGTTTGGTTTGATATTTTTTTATTTTTGGTTCATGGATTTTCTGATTAGTATTTATTCAAGTCCTGTCCTGTGTCTGAAAGTCTGAATCCTCGTTCTAGTGATGTATGAAAACCTGGAATCTTTGCAGACACTCATTTAATAAAAAAGTACTAAATACAAGGGGAAGAAAACATACTCTTGAATGAGTAGTATTTCTGAAGGTATTAGGAGTATTTAACTGTAAATGTTAACTTCCAAAATATGAAAGAAGAATCTCCAACTATTTATGTTATTACATCAGTCTGTTATATATATGTATTTATTATTTCAAACATATACTATAGAGTCATTTAAATTACTAGCTTTTAAGTTAAAACCACTTATATTAAGCAGATTCTGGGGATGGTATTTGCATATTAGTTCATGTGCCTCACATGAACTAATATTTATTAGTGCCTCATATTTAACCAATGTTTTTTCACCTTCTCAGGTTTCACCATGTTTATCATCCTCTCTATCTGTCAAATCTCTTCTGCATGATTCCTTATTGATGACATCATCATTTGCTATGTTACAATTTTGCTTTCAGTAAGTTACTTGAAGAAAATACATATCCATTCTTTTGTTTTAGAAACAGGGCATGCTGTAACTGCAGGATCCAGAATCTGGAGTGGTATGTGCAGCATAAATTAAGGGGCAAAATGTATTTTCAGTAGTGAAGAACTGATAAAAAATGCAATTTTTTTGGTCACATATTTCTGTGAGGGGCTAACAGACTAAACACTCCTAAATTCATCAAAATTGTAAGCATTCACATTATTTTTTCATTTTTGAAATCCTGCCTCATGGCCTGGACTACTTAATATTGTCTCATCTGCTGTCTTGCAGGATAGTTTTGCAGTACACCTACATTGACATTCAGGAGCAAGTCTTAGTTACATTGTCACCTAGTATTAGCCACATTTTCTTCCCACTGTATGGATCTTTTGTAGATCTTTATGGATCTTTGTGTTTGTTGTCTTTCTGAGGCAGTTTCTGTGAAGGAATCAGATCTGTCTTTCCTTTCATTATGATAACTTCAAAATATAACTTTTATGTGTATCCATAGTAGTATCCATATAGGTATCCATGATCTGTAGTATACTAGAGTGATCACAGTTTTTGCTGTCTACTAGATGAATAAATAAAAAGTATAGACATGCTGTGCAGGAAATAAAATCCTGCTGGGCAGCATAGGAGAGCAGGACTTTAAGGGGCTAAACAGACTGAGGCTGACCAGCACCATCAGCCTGGCCATGATGATAATTTCAGTGAAATGTCTTCATTCCAACAGAACACTGATTCCAAGAAGAAGTGAAAAACATTTTTTAAAAAAGTCATAACCCAACTTTAAGCAGCAGTATGTGGATAAAAGGCCTTTTCTGTCACGTTTTTCTCAAAATATTTTTGATTGGTGCTTAATTTTGATTTCAAGGTAGAGTTAAACAGAGACTAGAGCATGTGAAATTAAAAGCTAAATTAAAAGTGTGAAAATATAGAATAGCATTTCCTGAATCTAAGCATTAGTTAGAAACCAGTAAAGGAAGAAAATTGTTTTAATTTAGCATAAAAGCTGATCACTGAGTGCACTAGAGATCTTTTAGAAAGTATTTAATTTTCTACTGCTACTCGTCACTGGAATTTCCCGTTATGTGTCCTGTGTTGTTAGACTGAAATCTCTCATTTTGTCCTCCACTGTTAGTTTCTGAGCTATTTTCTTTCACCCCCTGTTTCCCCTCATTATTTTGCATGGTCTTTAATTATTTTTATATTTGAGATTATACAGCTGCAGGGTACTCCTCTCTTCTATGCCTTTAGTTACATTTAATGCAAAATTAATCCATATCTTACTCTATCTTAGTTGCTTGGTAGCCTGTGCCAAGGTACCCCTGAGAATATATTAACTAATCTGTCAACTATTTCCTTCTGACATTAAGCATCTTGATGTATTTTTCCCTTTTCAATCTCAATTTATTTCTAATTATAAACCTTAATTAGATCATGGTTTCTACCACTTAGGTACTTTTTCATTTGCTACATCTCTAATTGCTTTCTGTTTTACTTAAATTGAGTGATTTTTTTTCTCTTTTGGCTTCTTTAAAAATATTACCTCACAAAATTCAGAATAATCTCGAAAGAGAGGCTAATAAATTATGGTTTCACTGATTAGATGTTTTAGCCTCAAAATGTGTAAAAATATATGTATCTAAAGAATAATTTCATCACTGCTCTTTATCCAAATGCTTTCCCGGCTCCAATGAGGAATAGGGTGTTTGGGTATTTTCTTGCCATGGGAATCAGAGATGTGGATTGTGATTGTTAAATTAGAAATATAAGAGGTAAGAAAAGTAATTTAAGCATATCTTTATGTTATTGGCTCCATCTTGGATAGATAGTGCTTTTTATTTTAAGGTACTGAAGTGTATCCAAAGACGGGCTGTGGAGCTGGTTAAGGTTACGGAACACATATTTGATAAGGAACGGATGAGGAAGATGAGGTTGTTTAGTCTGGAGAAAAGGAGGCTTGTCGGAGACCTTATTGCTCTCTACAACTACATGAAAGTAGGTTGTAGCCAGGTGGAGGTCAGCCTCTTCTCCCAAGTAACAAGTAACAGGACAAAAGGAAATGGTCTCAAGTTGCTCCAGGGGAGGTTTAGATTAGATATTAGGAAAAATTTCTTTGCTGAAAGGGTTGTGAAACATTGGAACAGGTTGCCCAGGGGAGAGGTTGAACCACCATCCCTGGAGATATTTAAAAGTGTGTACCTGTGGCACTGAAGGACATGGTTTAGCGGTGGATTTGGCAGTGCTGGTGAAGGGTTGGATTCAATGATCTTATAGGTCTTTTCCAACCCAAACTATTCTATGATTTTGTGATTCCTTTTCTTCAGCATGGCTAGTGTCCAAAGCTGTGCATGCTGTGTGATTGCAGAGGTAAGGGACCCTGCTTGTCTGAAGTGGGGGTGTGTATTGGCTCAAGGTTGTGTCCAGGTGTTGGCACCAGAGCAGGGAGCTGCAGAAGTCTCTGTGAGGAGACACAGCCAGTTCCAGCTGGCTCCAGTCAGCTACAACAGACCCACTGCAGGGTACAGCTCATCTCATCAGCCAACCTAGTGGTGCCTCTGGGAAATCATGTTTAAGAAAGGCCAACACACTGTGTAGCAGTGAGGAGTGAAGAACATGGTGTGCAGGACAGGTGTGCCCTGTGAGCATAGAGGTCAGAGAATAGGGAGGAGCAGAGCAGAAATTCTCCTGCAGCCTGTGAAGAGACCATGATGGAGAAGGTATTTACACTGCAGTTCTTGGAGGACCCCAAGCCAGAGCAGGAGGATATTTCCTGAAGGCTTGGGTCCCATGGGAGGTACTTCTTGCTGGAGTAGGGAAGAAGTATGAGGAGGAAGAAACAGCCCAGAGGAACCATTACGGACTAATCACAGCTTCTCATTCCCCATTTTCCTAGTGCTGATTGGGGCAGGAGGAATGTAGAGGAGTCAGATGTGTATTTGAGTCTTGGTAAAGGGATGAGTGGGGGAAATATGTTTTACGTTTTCTCCAAATCTATTTTAATTACCAATAAATTATATTAATTTTTCCCAGATCAAGTTTGTTTTACTTGTGATGGTAATTGATAAGTGAGCTCTTTACCCTGTTCCATGAGCTTTTCCATCTTGTGTTCTCCCCCTGTCCTGTTGAGGGGTGGAGCTGAGAAAGCTAGGTGGGTGTCTGGCAGCCCACCAAGGTCAACCCATTGCTAAGTATCAGTTCTCACCTAGAGAACGAAGATCAGTATATTTATGTTAAAATATATATTGAAATATAGGAATCAAACACGTAATTTGTTTCTGTTCCATCTCTATTATTACCCTCAGTTTAATCCTTTTTATACCTACTGACAGTAGCAATCTTTGGATAATACCCTTTACTAGTGAGGATTGTAACTCTACTGGCTTAGTTTTACTTAGTATTTTCCACAATAACACTGAACTTATACAAACAAATAATAAAAATGAAATTATTGCATCACCATCACATCTGAGAGAACAGAGTTTTGATTTGGAGTTCTTCAGGTAGAACTGAGACAGAGTTTACAGACATACACTGAAAAACTGAAAGTAGACTGTGGGCTATGGCAGTAGAGAAAAGCAGATTTGTATGAAGAAACCAAAAATTTTGCAATAGGGTAAGTAACATGGCCCAGAGTTTTCATATTTAAGATCGATCTAAATACTTACAACTATCTTCCAGTTTAAAATACATTTTCACTGGGGAGGCAATGGTGGAAAGGAATGAACACAATGCTTTTCTAAACTTGTGGAGCACTTTGAAGATGTTCTGAAGATTTCAAGTGTTCTTAATATATAATCTTTTGCAACATCTCTATTCTCTTCAGTTCTTTATTGAAAGAGTAAATGCTATAAGGTGCTGTACAGTCTTCTTTACCTTAATATCCCATCCTGTTTTATCTGTGTTCTTTCTCTTGTTTGTTATCTTGAAGACCCCATGGTTATTTTCTAATTAGGTAGATTCAGATTCATAGAGATTAAGTCACATTAAATATTTGATGCTAAAACCACAAAGTTAATTTAGAGGTTAAGAAAAGAAAACCAAACCAAAAAGGGTGCACCTTAAAATCCTGGTTAACCTGGTTAACAATCTTTCATAATTATAGACTACAACACTGAGTTACACTGGCTTGCTAAAATCTACCTTTACTTTTTCTCCTATGGGAAATGACTGTTACCTTAATTTTTTTTGGTATCAATACTGTGATTACTAAAAATTGTGTAAATATCCTACCAAAGAGCCTGTTGACTGCTCATGTTATTTTGCCTCTTCTCTTTTTTCTCCCCTCTTCCTTTCCTTCTTCTAAATTGCAAGTTTCAACTAGGTAGAGATGAGGAAAATTTCCAGTTTTAACATGAAGGAACATGATGCCTGTTGAGGAAAGCTATAGACTTTACAGATAATTAGAAAAATTGATGATAAATGATAATTAAATGATAACTATATTTGTAGTACAACTGTTAGTAGTGTTTCATTTCAATGCTTGAGGTGTCAACATTTGATGATAGTAAGTTGACATGTTTATAGGCATAGAAAAAAACATTTTCTACTGTTATTCTGGTTGCAAATATTCTATACCCGAGGTATTCCCCACAGATTAAAATAAATGCACTTTTAAAATTCTGCTCCTTAGATAGCAGTTAAAAGTCTGTTATAAATTCTGAAATTGTAAAGGACTTATTCTTGAAACCAGGTTGTGGAAAATAAATTAGAAAAATATTTCAAATGGTTAACGGGACCTCACTGAAGATTGCAGAAGAGTTGACTTCTGGATGCAGTTATCAATATGGAAAATGCACCATTTAAGCAGTAAAGAAGTATGGAGAAGACCTTGTTCTCAACTGTTGCAAATTGGTTTCACTACCAGAAATTTCTTCAAAACTAAAGTAAAATGTTTGGCTTTACATGAATTGTAGCTTCACAAGCCTTGGTCTTTTCCACACGCTTATCAATTCCCAATTTTTAATTCTAGAAATGGTGACTTGGTAACATGAACAGAGTTTCACCCACTGAGATCTGCATCTGCAGGTTGCCTCTGGGCTGACAAAGCCGCGTTCAGACCTCGCTATCTTTTTCTTCCTCTGCAGAAGTGTGTTCAGTCCATTTTTATAAGTAAAATATATCCAAAGGAGAACTTAGTCTCTCTCTTTGTCCAGAATGATGGAAGAAAAATGAAAATTTAACTAGAAAGATCAGCCTTTCTCAAGAAGTTCTATTTTCTAATTGTACTCTTGGATCTGAGTCTTGGATCTTAGAACTGAATCCCTGTGAACATTAGTTGCACAGTCCTGGCCCTGACAAAATGACTTGTGGAAAGATTGCTCCTAAGTTTTACACTTCTTTGGTCTTGTCACTTGTACTGCTTTAGGTCCTAGGTGATTTGATCTTAGTTGCTTGGGTTTTTATAATGTTGCTTTGCAGTGGAAGTTAAAGTATCAGATCAAAGAGAAAGATTATATAACGTAACATACAGTGATACTAAATTTTTCTTAATGTCTCACATTACAGCTGTTCTCATAGGAATAAATGTCAATTTGGAGCGATAAATAGAAATAAAATACAAGTGTCCAAGATTTTGAAACAGAGTATCAAAATTAAATATGTTGATGTTTCAAAAATTATGTTTTTCTTGAAGAGTTATGCGTTTAATGTTTTTAATCTTTGGTCAGTGTTTTCTGTTGCCATGTTTCTTTCAGAGGCTTATAGTTAATTTCTGAATAAAAAGTATTTTACAATTTCAGCATAGAGTTTTATGTTTGAAGATTTTTCTTTTTGATTATTGTACATTACAGTGATATGGTTTATAGCTTGCAGCATTTGTGATGAAAACCAAAATTTATGCAGTAAAAACTGTAGAAACAACAAAAGGAGATTAGTCCTTTGAATAATTGCATTAAAATTATTTTAGAAGGCTTAGGAGTACTACCAGCTAAAAGCCATCTTAGTACTATCTTCCCCAGTGTCTTGCTGTTACCTGGGGCTACACGGTAGATAAAATCTTGTTAGTACATTGATGAACCTATTAAAAAGCTCTATTGTGCTGAATTATTAAGTGTGTGTGCATAAACCTATTTGACAGATTAAAAATACTGTTATGAAAAAATAATGGTAAGACGACAGACCTGATATTTTATTACTGAAATAAAATTGGACTGAATGATTCCAACAATTAAAACACTCATGTATGAAGTACTTCTGTAAAGCAGATCAAAAGAATGGATTCTTGATACCTTCTAACTAGTGCAAGTTATAGAGGCCTTCGTTCTACTGGTTTTAAATTCCTATTTTGTTCTTCATTGCAGATTTGGTTAGAAAAATGCTATATAGGAAGGAGCTTGAGTTTCTGCACTATTCAGATACTTATGACAAGTTTGTCTAAGGGAAGGGGAGCTCATATAATGAATACGAAATCTTCCCACACCAGGTTGTTTTCAAAGAAAAGGAAATCCCGAACGGCTCCCCAAAACAGGCTTGGAGTTGTGGGCCACTGTCTGGAAAATGGGTGTTCTGAGCCTGAACATCTGGCAGGACTGCTGTTGGATTATGAACTTGCTTTAGGAAAAGGAACTAATGGCCAATTACAAGAATACACATTAAGATAAAACCATCTCAGTTAACTGGTGTCATTGAAAATAAGTGGCTAACTTGCAAACCATTCTTTACTGGCTCAGTTATGAACTCAGTTTTTCCTACTAGCTGAATTGAGATCAGTAGAGCTAAGATTGGTTACAGCTAGTCTAAACAATAAGAAGGAGGCTGCAGTAGTCCCCTGGGTCTCATGTTACAGTCCAGCCTGTGAGTGATGACAATGGAAACGCATTTTAAGGTCTTTATATAGCCTTAGGTCTTACGTTTTTAAAATACTGTTGTTCTGCAATGCACAGTTTACCCGAGAATGCAAGAAAAGTACAAACCTTACACAAAACATGCATTCAGATCACTTCAGTAGTTCAGCCCATTCAGCTGGACTGGCAGTGCACAAGTCCAAGTTTACATAGCAAGGCAAAACTTAAATTTACATCTAGATTCTAGGATCTCATTCTTTCCTACAGTTATGCTCCCTTATCTTTCCCCAAATGTGTGCTTATCAAACAAAACTGTTCTGCTCTGTATCATGGAACTTCCCTTTTAATTTAATCTGACATAGGCAATGCACCAACAAAGCTATTAAAGAAAGCAATCTCTGCTAATGGAAATCTTTTTCAGCATATGACATCACTGAATGATGATTCTTGTGGAGTGAAAAAAAAGCATATGTTCTAAAACCTGTAGCTGTTTTAAGTCTACCTTTAAAGTTCTCTCCATTGAGCCTGTGTATGTTTGAAAGCTGACTGCTGTATATAAGAATTATCCCAGTGCTTTCATGTCTCAATATTTTAGTGGTTTAGCATTATCAATTGACATGATATGATAGATTCTAGATTCTATTAATTACTAATATATACTTCCACATTGCCACAGTACTGCTTTAGTAACACTTCCCACTTAAACACCTCAAAGGAAATTAAGTGACAGTAATGATATGGAACTAATAGCTAGGATATGAGTCCCTGCAGAAAAATAAAGAAACAAAGAAAAAGAAATGCTCAATAGTTTTGGAGCTAAAACTGAAGTGCTATACTATTTTTGATTTGGCTACTATAGTAGAAACTGCAGAACTGAGAATACATAGGTAGCAAATGTTCATCCTTCAGTCATCCTAGCCTTGATCTTGTAGGTTATTAGTGAATATATTTATTCATTTGTTGTAATTTTTTTTCCTATTCTTGCAAGGGAAAATGACTTTTATAAGCAAACACGGCTTCACTAAAGTTCATATCACCCTAGTAATTCTTAAGTAAACCTGCAGTTACGGGTAAATATGCCCAAGTTAGCAGAGACAATGTAAAGGAGAATCTGTTCTGGTATTATAGTACCCATGTAATTTAACTCTGTATATGCAAAATAAAGTTTTGCTGTAGTAATTAGTACAGTCATATCACAAACAATGTGTTTACATGTTGATGATTTAAAGTCATCTTATTAAATCATGTTTCTAGAAGACACACTTGTTTTGGACCATTTTTGAGAAACAGCAGTAGTAATATATTTAAAATTTCACAAATTCATCAGGGGAAAGTCCTGCTTGAGAAACACAACTTCCTTTAAAGACAAGGCTACTTTATGAAGGGAAGCCAGAAGATATGGTGGGTTTGGATTTTAGCAGTTTTGATACTGTTTCTTACAGTATTTCTCTGGATAAACTGTTGACATAGTTGGACAAGTCTATAATATGTTAAATGGGACTGACAGGTGGGGCTGAAAGATCCATATTAAATGGGGTTACATTAAGCTGGTAGCAAGTCACCAGTGGGGTTCCCTGGGGCTCCATTTTAGTGCCAGCACTGTTTAATGTTTTCATAAATATCTGCATGCTGAATTTACATTAGTTAAGTGTGCCAATGATACTAAATTGGTAGGAGATGTGAACTCCCTCAAGGGTAAAAAAGTCCCTGCATGGAGATCTGAATAGACTGGACAGTCACCAGCCATATGAAGTTTAACAACACCAAGTGACGGATTCTTCACATGGGATGGGGTACAAGTCAGGGGATAAGAGCCTGGAGAGCAGCTCTGTGTAAAGAGATCTGGGGATCATGGTCAATGGCAAGTTGACTATGAGTCGGTAGTGCCCTGGCAGCCAGGAGAGCCAACCATGTCCTAAGGGGCATCAGGTCTAGGGATGTGATTCTTCCACTCTGCTCTGCACTGGTGTGGCCTCTCCTTGAACATTATATGCAGCTTAGGATGCCACAATATGAGGATAAAGAGGGCAAGCAAGATGGGGAAAGGCCTTGAGGGCAAGACTTAGGAGGAGAAGCTGAGGTCACTTGGTTAGTTCAGCTTGGAGAAGAGAAGGCTGGGCAGTGCCTTAATCAGGGTCGACAGCTTTCTCAAGAGGTCAGTGAAGAGACGGGTGCTGATCTCCTCTCTCTGGTGACCAGTGACAAGACATGAGGAAATAGAATGAAGTTGCATCAGGGAAGTTCAGATTGGCCACTAGGGAAAGGTTTTTCACTGATAAGTTGGTTGGTCCCTGGAACAAGATCCAAGGAAAGTGGTTCTCAAGGACTGGACAGCATTTAAAACATAAAAAAAAAAGAGATTAAAGTTTGTTTCTTTTTTCAGGTTAAATCATATTCCTTAAGAGAAAAGATTGGTGGAGTTATCATATCTGAGATACTAGGAAATTTCATGACCACTCAACTAGCATAGTTTTATCTCAAAAAGAAAAATACATATAGGGTTTATGATGGTGTATTTTGGTCATGTTAGTAAAAATTTTCATTCTGTGAAACTGTGGTATTCTGCAGAAAAATAAATCATAATAGGAAAGTCCCAGGATTTTCATTATTCTCTGCATTTTGTTGTCTTCTGCTTCCAAGAATGCTGAAAGAAAAGGTTTAAGTTGTTATTAGCATCAACTTAATTGCAATAGTTTTTGTTTAAGTGGTCAGGACTGTTTCTTATCTTATATGGTAGGGTCAAAGTATGACCAAAAATGGAAAGGCTTCTTTGGATTCTTTAGATTATATATAGACAGGAAAATGAGAGTCTGATTCTTTTCTCCTTTACACCAGTGTTATACCTTTGCAATTCCACTGATTCCAATAGTTATGAAATCCATAGATTTAGGGAAGAGTGATAGACTCCTAATTTGGCATTTTGTAAGAAAATAATCAGCCAGAACTATGATCATATTTGAATTTTGCTCATATAAGTATAGCTTTTTTATAACATTTTTCTGACCTTGTATCTTTGCCACTTCTTCAAAAGCCATTGCTTATAAAAGAGCTTTCTCTATAGACATCTGCCATAACTACTAAATACAGGTACATGATGGTACCTTTAAAAAGTATGTTTGAAAGACAACAAAACCCCTTTCCTTTGCTAGAATCATTACTTCTAATTTCTGTAGTGGTTTCATTTAAGAGTCTCCAGCAGGGATTAGGAAACTGTCTAAACAAAATAACACAATAATAGCACCTTTACTAAAAGCCAAGATGTGAATTGAATATTGTTACTACTATGTAGGTAAAGCCTGAATTTCCCTTATATCCAGCATTTGTTAATCTCTGTGGTTCTTGGATTTTCAGAAACACATGAATGTGTCAGTCACTGATTCAGATGACAGCTCTGTAGACAGATGGAGAAGGAACTGTTCAAGGCTTGTTTTTGTTTCCTTTGTATATTTTATTGAGGAACAAAAGACCATGTGTAAACACAAACTCAATAGGAGCACAAACATAGAGGAAGATATATTAGATTTGGTCAATATTTGTTCTATCAGAAAACAGTGAAAAAAATCCTCATTTTCTAATTCGTTGTGAAAACTTCTAAGCATAACAGATACATGAGATTTTCTAGTTCCTGCAAACCCAGGAACTTTCATATGGAAGTCCCCAGTGACATGAACCAGATTTTTTTTCCCATGAATTTGTGTCATGAATAAATACCACTTCACTCAGCAGATTAATTAGAAGAAATTGGCGGCTGAGACAGAACAGAATATAGAGAAATGTGATTACTTTCTATTTCATATCTAATTTTTTTTTTACTGTCTTCCTGTCTAATTTAACTTGAGGCAATAGCGATTTTTCTGTTTCTTCTGGTAACAGGATCTCAAGTCATGTTAGATGGTACAGAGTTATTGAATTCCCTAAGTACAGTAAAGCTTAACAGGAAAGAAATTGTACTTGTATTTCACTTCTCATCTAACTACCTGAAAATCAACATTTTATCCGTATAATTCTAAGAAAAGTTAAACATTTATTAAAAAAATTAGATTGGGTTTACAGCTTTCAATAAACGTTAAAATAAAAAGAAAAATAATAGTTTCTGAATTTTAAGTAGACATATATAAATATATACTACACATATATTTAAATGAGTATAAAATATTTGCGGAGAAAATTATGACTTTGAGAGGCACTGCTGGAAAATAATAAGAATAATTAGAAACAAATTATATCCAAATTAATTTTTAAAAACCATAAAAGAAACTTTATGAGAAAGATGTAATGAAGAAACAGTTGTTACATTGTTTATCAGAAGCTAATCACAGTGTATTGTTTCAGTCATCAGAGAGGTTTATAGAAGCTGCTCCTGCTGATAGGACTACGGTTACAATTTGCTACTACAGAAGACCTTGATCTATTCTTTGCAGTCTGATAAGCTTATTCCAGAGACTGAAACATAATAGTATTCTTTCCATGTGAATACATCTATTGGCAAAATGATCTCCATATCCTCAAATTTGACTGAGCAATATGATTTCTTTCTACCTTTTCTCCTTGTAAACAGGAGCACGGACATAAAATGTGAACAATATTTTATGTATTACTGATTTCATCTGTGCTTTGGCTCTCAAATCGAATTGGCATGACAGTTAAAATTAACAGGACAAGGGCAGCTGTCAAGGATGAGGCTGGCTGTAAGCAGAGGGGCTTCTGTGGCTTAGTTTGCCTTGTCATTTTGGCTGCTATGTCAACTTAAATACCATCAGTTAAAAACAGAGAGCATAGCTTAAGGAGTAATGGGGTGGGGGGCACATCTGAGAAACGATCAAAGAATAAAATCCAGAGAGACCACGCTCTCCGGACACCATGGCACATGAGTCTTTCACAAAATGTCATTGCAGGCTGATTAAACAAATGCTGCTGCCAAGGCAAAGCTGATCAACCTGCAACTAATAGGAAAATTTCATATGCACTTGTGTTACCATTTTGAAATATTCTGGGTAAGTAAAAAATGTTACAGTGTTGTGGTAAAATGGAATGTCGCACAGAGCTGAAACATTTGCTGTACCTAGTATACCAGTGTTTCACATCTTGCTTGATTTGCATTCTGTTGACATGATTTAAAAGCCTTTCAAAATGGCTCTTTGCCCAGACACAGCTTGAAAGTCCAAACTCTCCTACAAAAGCAGGTGAAATTAGTTTTGCCACACATAGAGTTCCATTCATAAATCTTTGTTTGGAGTAGTTCAGTTTTTTCATTAATAATTTTCTTTGCTTAAAAAGTTATATGACACTCATTTACCAAAGTTTTTTTTTTTTCTGCAATTCTAACTCCCTTTTTTTCTCTCTCTCCAATTTATTTGAATATGTACACAGACATAAAACTAGTCTTTTTTCCAAAGATGAGTTATTCTAATCCTGTAAATGGAAGAAATACAGTGCAGATAAGAATAGTTGTAAAGGAAACTGGAGAAGGATACATATCTAATTTTTAAAATATTGAACTATTCAGAAAAAATATAGCTATCACTTATTTTCTTTTACTCGATTTTAAAATCAACAGAATGTGTAAAAGTGTAGGAAAAGATATATAGTTAAATTACGTCTATTTCTAAAATCAGAAAACAGTCATGTTAGCTGTAAAATTAGTGTAACCTTCCTTTTTCTGGATACAGGCACTGTATGGGCACTGTCAGACATTATAGATCCTAAGTTCACTCCTTAATCAAATGTCTGTCCTGTAAGTCATTGATTAAGGACTGTAGAAATTGGCTGAAGCCTCTTGATCTCAACTATGACAAGACAACAAAAGCCCATTTGTGTCTGAGGGAAAAGGAGAGACAAGGAGTGTAAGCAGGCACAAAGGGGGAAGAGAATAGCTGTTCAAATAGGTGCAGCAGTCAAGACAGAAGTAAAGCAAGCTATGTGCCAAAAAAAAGAGAGAACAGTTAATGATTAAGGGGTTAAATCAGATAAAGCCCAAAATGAAGGATATAAATTGTATTATTAAGTAGTTATGCAGCAGAGCAGCCATATAGGGAAGGTGTAGAAGGACACAGCCAGTAAGAAATGCAGATCATCCTAGTAACAATAACCACAAACATACACAGGTGACAATTGTAAAAGAAACATGATAATATACAGAAAAAACACTTAGATCCATCTCTGTCTTCTGTGCAAATGACACGGTGACAGTGAGGGGGAGTAATCTTCCCTTTCTGGGTCAACAAATTTAGCAGAGCCTAAACAGGATGTGTAAAGGCACATCCTGCAGCCACTCTTTTGGGAGGGATGTCTGGTGGGCTAGAGTTGGCTTTCTTATAATCTTTTCTCCTCCTAAGTGGCCAAAAGAAAAATTATCAGAATGAAACTCTTCAGCTGAATGCAAGCCCAAGAAGGCATTAAAATCTTTATTAGATATAGGACACGGATCACATAACCAAAGAGAGATCTGAATCTACCACAGCTGCCAAGGAGAGTTGAGATAGCAGTTGCTTTAGGGAATTGCCCATTTAACTCATGTGAACTCCCAGTGCAGTCCAGCCCTGCCACAGGATCACGGCTGGCAATGCTGTCCTCTGCTGTCCGATATTGCTTACCAGGATGTCCTTCATACCTTCTACATACTTAGTTCTAAACTACTGGCTATGCGTGCTCTGTGGGGCTTGGACTAGACAGCTCAGGCTTTCAGTTCCTGGAATTCAGATTGTGGCTATAAACCCTGTCAGGCTGAAGACATTTCAATGTAAATTACTGCATTCAAGAGGAATGCATTAGCCACAGAACGATTATATGAAACAAAATTGCAACAAAGCCACAGCTGTGGTTTTGAACAAAAGCTTAAGTAATTGTGGTTGTTTTGCCCAGAACTTAATGAAATTAGCAGGTTATAGAAGTGCTGTTCACGTGCCTAGGCTCAAAAGAATTATATTTGTCCTTTAAGGTAAGAAAGGAAAGCAAAAGTACATATTTTCAGATTCCCCAGAAAGTACTAATGAAAACCATGTCTTCAGGAGACTTTCTCAGTTGTTGGGTCTTCTAAGAAATATTCCACCTTTTTTAAAGATAGAAGGAAATTACAGGGGCAGGGAAAGCCTACTTCACTTAAGCACAATGAAGTTTATTCTTGGAGTACAATTAATTAACTGATGTTCTCTGTATGAGACACATTTTTAAACATTTTGCCTCATTCTCACATTTCAAAAGAATAAAATAAAACTGTCTAATGCCCCTTCTGAATTTGTAACTACAGTATCCTTTTCCCATGGAGTAGGTCAGCAGGACTACATTGCCTTGTTTTGCGTGTCAGGGTCCCATTAACCTAATGTAATAGTTGGCACAGATTTCTGAGCAAGTTTTGTCTATGAAGTCAGGAGGAGAATATGAGTGGAACATAATACTCTGCTAAAACAATAATACTCTCCTAATCTAACTCTCATTAACTTGTCAAGCCTAGTGACAGTCTTTAATAGCATTCATTCTTTTTATGCTTTATTTTAAGGGATTTTTTTGTAGCTATTTGAAAAACCTAAAATAAGAGTGTTACTATATCTTCACTTAATGGGGAGAGATTCTGTCCTCTTTTTTCTTTTTTTTCCTGAAACTGGGATGCACTTACATTTACTTGCAGGGCAACTTGCCATAGACCATGGATGGAAGTAAATATATTTAATTTATTTTTATTTGCTGTATTGAACAAATGGTAAAATGCTGCAAATAGTGTTACAAAAATCCCGTTAGAAATTTTCATCATTGTCTCGTGTTTTTTGTCACCAAAAGGGCGATTGGAATTTCAGGGAAAGCGTTGGATATCCAAGGCATGGCTTGTGCCATATGACATTGTCACTAACAAAACACATTAGAGAGGAGACAAACATGGATGTGTCTGAGGGGTGGCATTGTGGCTTTCTTTGTTTCTTATCCCCTTCCATCAGCCAAAATGTGCACCCTGTGCTTTCTGACCTGGTGTGGTTCATGCTGAGGCATCACCTGTCTCCCTCTAATCAGGGTTAGATACAACACAATGCACATCCCTTAGTTCAATGAGAACTTGTAGCTCACCGTGACTTTAGTGTAGGTTGGGAAGATCAGCATCTGACAAGAATAAGCTTTGAATCCCTCACTGCACTGTCTCTTGTCTGATTCACTATACGTAACATCATGGGAGCTTAATTTACCCACTGACTGATTCACCATACATCAGGGTTCTCTATCTGGAATGAAGACCTTTGTAACTGATTCTAAAAAAAAACCACACCAAAATAATAATAAAAAAAAATTTGCGACTTCAGTTTGAAAGAAAATAGAAGCATCAAATATTCTACATCTAGCTCGGCTGCTGTTTCAATTTAGAAAAGGTTATGAAAATATGACATTTTTGTTCTTTAAATTTGATTCTTTTGTACATTTAGTTACATACCTAAAAAAAAAATACCTCTTCAAACTCTTATTGCATTACTTTCTTATTCATTAGGTCTCAGTAATCACTTTCTGCCCATTTGTTTCCCCCACAACATAGGAATGAAAAAGTAATATACAATTCCTAATGATTTTCTGAAATACTGCACAGGTGCAAGCTGCAGCTGTTATGCGTAAACTGGATTTTGCTAAACTAGTTCAAATCCCATTGGGGAAACAGAAGAATCACTGCATTCCCATAAAGAGAAAAATGTTTTCATTGTAGGATAATGCAGTTTCCATGTACATTCTACCTAGTCAAAAGGTACTTTCCAAAGAAAATTAGTTAGCTTAGAAAAACTTATGAAATATATAATGTCTTAGATTCTCACTTTGATAAAAGTAAAATGGTGCTAGTTATCCTCTTTGAAAAGCATCACTAGAATTTTCAAATTTGGATGAAATGTTAAAGATTTTATTACGGATACTAAAATAGATCTGAAATTAAAACAATAAAGCGTTGTCCTCCAGACTTTCATTTAAAATATATAACTTATCATATGAACAGGTATATAACAGTGAAAATTGCATTTTACTGCACATTTCTAAATGTGTGTTTACAGCCTTTCATCACGTTGCACTCATTTGTATTGCCAAGCCTTTCAATAAGGAAGTTATCTGAGGGATTTGGGTTTATTTTTATTTTAAAAGCCACAATGTGTACAATGATAAAAATTTCATGGGGGAAACGCACCCAACCTCATCTTCAGATCAACTGGCTAGTGGTGGGTGGAGTTCAAAGTGTAAGCATATTCTCCTTCTCTCTCAGGCTCAGGGTAATACTAACCCACAGCTTAATAAGCTTCTGTATTAACACATAAAATACAATCTTGGAAAAACAATGCATTTTTTCACTAGAAAAGATGATACTTTAAGTCGAAGCTTTCCTTTCCTTCTAAAACTAAAATGTTAAGCAGCTCTGAAAATCTAATTCCTGAAGCATACTTTTGCCCTGGGACCACTGTAAAGATCCTCACCAGCGCTTGGGCACTGGTAACAGGATACTCCCTCCATAAACTTCTGCAAGACTGTCTTGAATGACATCTACCAGAGAACTGGTGGCTGCATTATAAATTCACTTGAGCAAACTCTGAACCTCATGCCAGATTCCTGGTTTGTAGGCTGATATGTTGGTGTCTCTGAGCCTTTCCATGTGCAACTGTGTTAAGGGAGAGAACATCTCGGAAACAATTTTGTTGCTAGCCTTAGGGAGAGCCCATTCAAAGCAGAGCAAATTACTCTAACTGTAATACTTTTATTAACTTACAGGTTATTAAAGGCTTATTTATACATTCCATGGGGAGATCTTCAGCTTCCTATTTTGTATGTATTATCCATTTAGAAAGTAAGAATCATCTCAGACTTTGCACTATAAAGAAGCCCTACATTAATATTTTACCTTTCTAGTGATGCTAGCAGGAATGAGTAATTCCCATTTTGTTTTCAGCTGATATCCAGGATTAGAAGTGGAATACTTATCTGAATTAGTCTTGGTATTGTTTTGCACTCTTTATGCTTGATTTTAAACTAACTGAATTAATTTAAAACCAGTTTCCTCTGTTAGGACAGAGTAATTTTTGTAAGGACATGAATAAATTACTCTAAATGTTTTAAAAGTGTGATGTAAACTACCAAATTTTGTTTAACATTTGCTTATTTTGATATTTTGATTTTTCCATTTCCAAATCTGATTAGAATCTGATTAGATACCACAAAAAATTAATATATTTTAAATCACCCTAAAATTGATTCTAGCAAAAAAATGCAATTTTTTTTCTACTTTTTAATACCTTCAGTATTCTATAACCTTGTTTTCAGGCATACCATGTATTGTGTGGAAAATTGGTTTGAAATGGGTTTTAGACTCTGTGGAAATCCTTGCTTCTTGAGTTAGTCTGGTGAAGATTCGTTCCATCCTGATGGAATAAACCATCCTCTTTGGTTAATAAGCATAACTGTCTGTTACTCTCTCATTCTAGGCACTCCTATCACCTCCTGTTGTCTTAGAAGAAAAATCAAAGGCAACACTGAAAAGCTACAGAAAGAGCTGATGTGGTGGTTGCAGCTCAGGTATTCAGTTTTCATGTGAAATACCTTCACCTTTTTTAAATATTTCAGGATCATTTTTTGCATGTTTCCAAATTGACTCCCATCTACTTTTTATAATGTTTCTAGCTAAGAAAAGACAAATTAGAGTATTTCTGAGGCTGTATCTGTCTGAAAGGCATGTCCTATTCAGTCAAAGAGATTGCAGAGAATTATTAAAAAGTGCTTGTGTGTGAAAAGCTAATAGAGAGGAAAACTGTTAGCAGTAGTACCTCCTTTACAAAAAACTATTACGCTTCTCACCATGTAAACAATAAACAGAACTAGTAAGTGGTGTCATTATCCTTAATGTGTTTATTTACTTACTGTAAACTAAATATCCTCATAAATATCTGCAAGAATGAGACTATAATTTACAAATTTGAAATCTTGTAGAAGTGCTTCATCAGATTTTATGACTATGCACACATGTGCCTTTATGAACAGCACAGTTCCTATGTACTTTTAAGGATGAGGAAAATAGGTTAGGATATCAAAGGGAAATACAGACTCCACCTGTCGCAGACCATTTAAAGTTTTTAGCAGTTTGAAGGGTAACCACTACAGCCAGTTAATATTTATTTTGATATAATTGTGCCACATAGAATGTGCTGCTTTTCACCTCAAGCCATAAAAATCAGAAGTTTATAGTCTACTGTGGAGCAGCAGCTTCAGAACACTAGAGATGGACCAGTTCCAGTACTTATCGAGTCTTTAGCCTTGGGTAGGAAAAATTTAAGGTATCCATACAGAAATAGTTTTATTCAAATATATATGAGGTTTGACTTAGACTAGGGAATCATAATTGTCAAGACTGACAGGTGATACTGCCTTCCTTCACATCTCTGCGACTTTCCGTCATACATCATGTCAATCATTTCTCTTTTAAATTTATTTAAACAATGTATTATTCCTTTTTAGAGATGTTAACCCATTAGTATCTACTGTCCTACTAGTGTCTAACCAGATCAGAAAACAAACTGTCCGTAAGAATTCTGTCAGCAGTCAGAACACAAAAAAAACATGTGAATAAAATTCAGAATGTTTCAACAGAGTTTATCCAATGAAAAATACGATTATGAAAATGAGAAAGGGGTCAATCTGGCTGCATGCCTAATATTTGTATGGCAATGAAATTAAAGCAGAAGTCAAAAGGTAAAATCAATACAAAAAATGTTAACAGTAGAATCACATTTCAACTAATAAAAATAGAAGTTTTCAAGTTAGAATATTAAAAGTGAAATATTCTGTGTTAAGATCTATAAAAATAATATATATTAAGATAATTAGTAGAATAGAAGTCTTAGGAAAGAGAAATCATTCACTACATGGAGAAAATTGAGATTTTTTAAGAAATAAAAAAAGCCAAAGAGCTTAGAAACACTCGTACACTTGGAAAGGATTATTATGTTTGTTGATTAGATATTGTTGATTAATAACTTATATGTATGTTAACTAACATCTGGAGGTAATAAACATTGGAAACCGTCAAGCTGGGAGTGTTGCATATAAAAGAGCTGGTTGATGACATCTCCGGCCTGATAGTGTTGATTTGTAATAAATCTGAGGGATAGCAGAAAAAGGTCCAGAAGACTGAAGGACAGTTTAAATTGTGCAAATATTCAGAAATTACAAATATGAAGAGTATGATACTTATAAGCCTAAATCTCTTGTCTTTAATTATGAAAAAGTAGATAAATTTTTACTTTTGATAAGGAGATAAAGGAGAACAATTCATGCCAACTAACAAAAAATTGTGGGGAATAAATTGTTCAACAAATACAATTTTATTGTTAGATTAATTGGATATTGTAATAGTGATCATCACAACTATGGCAGTGTGTAGGAATTATAGACGTGTAAACTAAATCGTATTTTGTTGAGGATAAACAGAGAATAAATACCTAAAAGATAATAAAAGCTCCACCCACCCTTTTGGGATCCAGGTGTGTGTGTGCCCACAGGATAAACCTCTCCTCACAAACACAGCATCTGATCCCTGAAAAACCAGTGAATAAGAATGAAGAAGGGAGTAAAGAAAACATGCTCACTGATAAACTGGGCAGTGATAATACCACTTCCCCACTGACTATTGCTCTACTTTGGTGCGAATCGTAATGGAAGAATGCTGGAAGATGGTTTTCCAAAAGTACCATTGGTAAGAATAAGTTTCTGGTAATCCTTGCCCCTAGGGCCTCACCAGGCTGGAGAGAAAGCAGAGAGGCATGAGGCATGCAGAACTCTTCCCCTGTCTTCTGCAGAAAGTTATCATGTCATCCAATAAAGCAGAAAATTCTCTCGCTGTTCCTTACCTGTCAGTCACCATTTTTCTACCATGATTCCAAAAATATTATGAATCTTGTAATTTGCAAACACATAATATATGTGAGGGAGACTTTCACACATAAAGGGACATGAAAAGTTGGAAAAAATCTGTTTCAGCTCATGGTTTGCCTCCGCCCTTTGATGATTCCAGCTATCTGTCAGGCTCAACTCTTATCTTTGACATTATTAAACTCTGCTGTGTTCAAAGTCGTAAATGATAATAAAACTCTTCTATTCATCATTTCAGAGCCATTTGAATAACAATTATTCTAACTGCACAATAAATGTCAGACCAAATTGTTGAGAGCCTTTTTTTGATATTTAAGTGTGATTGAGGAAACATTGAAAGAAATGAAGGATATTGCTTAGAAGTTAAATGATTTTCTAACCCCATTCCATACCATGAAGGATTTTCAGGTATAATTTTTTTTTTCCCCTTCACAATAGAGCTGGAAAACTACCTGGGACTAAGAATTTGGTTTTTTCCACTTTATTGAAATCAAAGTCAGTTTAAGAAGTTAGGGGTTTTTTTAACAGTTTTGCTTTTTTGAAGGAGGATGTCTCTTCCAGGGTATCAGATCTAACAAGTTTGATAAGTGATGTATTATTGGAGATCTCAGAACATTTTTGTGAAGTACTAATTATATATTGGAACAAACCTTTAATCAGAAGCGTTCCACAAACAGCAAGAGGAAACATACTAGATGGTAAATGGTCAAGTTGTGTCACATCAGATTGACAGTGAAATGTTTCAAATCTCCATGAAAAGTCCAATGTTAATATATTTGTAAATGTTCAGAATATTAATGATGCAGCTTTTATTGAAATTATTTCAGGTATAGTCAAATCCAGGGAAAGCCAAAAGAAAATATTAGAGGATTATGTGAATAGGAACTTGGTGGCATAATGTCAAACAGAATTAAAAAATACTAATTAGTTTACAGTAGAGTGGACTATTTGAATTTCCTATGCACATTACAGGTGCATTGCATCAACTCAGGAAAGATTCCTGGGGGTCTCTAGTCATCCTGATTCTGAGGCACATCGTCAGAAGCCCACATAATTGTGATATCTGAATGGAAAGGAGGAGAAGATTCAACCTGTTTAGGAAAATGGCAGTGGCATACATAAAATGATATCTGCAAACTGGTGTTAGACACTATTTAGACAATATGCATGATTAGAGACATGATAGGTACAAACCAGCCTGGCAGTTCCCAGTTTTCTGTAGAGCACTTTTTCTACAGGAAAAAACATCTTAAGGAATATATCTGGTCATTTTTAATTCCATTTTGGTTTTAGAAGTGTATAAATATAGTCTCTTTTTAATTAGTTTTTAAAAGCTAAAATTTTATGCTCTAAAAAAGAGAAAGGTTTTTTTTGGAATTAAAGCTACAAAGACAGCAAAAAAAATATTTTTTTTCTGGGTGACTAAATAAGTTTGGAAAGAATTATTAATCCTATAATTACCAAATAGTGGAGGAGTAGTTGATCTACATGTAGTTGTACGTGATCTACATGTACATGATCTACATGTACAAAAAATGTGAACATGTTCTACATGAACAAAAAAATATTTAAACCTTGGAGTACCAAATGGGGATTGGAAGAAGAACAATGAAGATATGCTTAGGGTTGCTTAAGTTTAATGAGGTCTGCATATAAAAAACATACAAAAAAATTTGCTGTAAAAAGTTTTATTTACAATTGTCTTCCAAACTGGACCTTAGTGAAATCTCTTCCCTGCTTCGGAATGTTCATGATGGGATTTACTGTTACTGTTATACCTGGGTGAAGTGCTCCACAAAATGCAGAGTTCTATTTTTCTGCCTGCTTGTTATGTAGAGCATGTACAAAGCCAGGTGCTGAAGCACTCTCTCAGTTGCCAACCTCCTTGAATCTCGTTATGACTTTTTTCATGTGAGCACACTCAGGAATTAACAACATAATTGAGATTGGTCAATCTTTTAAAAGTTTCTGTCCTTGAAATATGTGCCATAATTTCCTTACAACTTCTCAAACTGGAGAAATGTTGTTAGTTTTATGCACAAATTGGATTTGTGCACTGAAATTCAGAAAACATTGTAATTAAAATACAATCTGATCCATTTAATTAAAAGTACACTTATAAATATATTTGTTTTAAATCAAATGACGATGCTGTTAGTTTTGGTGCAGGAGAAAAAGAACTGCCATAGCCATCTGATTAATTTATTTTTTATCTGGTAGGAGAGGACTCAGAGTTCATTCTATCAACATACTTGCAAACATTAGGCTAATTACTGATACTGAGACTTTTACAATAATACAAAAGCCTGGTTACATTTTGATGACACAGAAGCTCTTAAAATAATATTTTTAACTACTGACGTGTAAAAATATCTCTAGTATTTTTTTCTCCAAAGCTGTAGAAACATCTGGGTAAAAGTCACTGACTCAGTCACCTCCTTGGTCTGCTTTGGAGTTCCTTCCAGGGGGTTATGCTGTCACGGTATATTGCCATAAAGAAGTCTCAGTTAATCTCTTCATTTACTGTGAAGAATACAGTGGAATGATATTACAGGACACATCTATGTTGCTGTTCCAGTTTGGATTAGAAGTGTGTTTTTTCTAAGGAATACACTGACTAGCACCACTCATTCTGTTTTTGTTCAGGGCAGGGAGCAACAATCTTCTTTTACAAGCTTGATGTAAACTTGTTTCCTTACAATACCTAACATGTGCAACACATTCTGGATACTCTATACTGGAAGTTTAAACTAAATCTAAAGTTCAGAGGTCCTTTTGCTGTGGTGGTTTTAATTTTGTAAATGTAAAATGTTAACAGGAAATAGTTTTGCATTTGAAATTACTTGGAGGTTACTTTTACATTTCTTTCTTTTAACAAGTGAAAGATCCTATTTTCTATGAAGAAAGAAAAATGCCAACAATTCAGGTTTAAAGCCAGATATTTTACAGTTTAATCATGTGCCACTGTGCTTATGTGTTTCATCTTACCAGGGACTAAATTTAACATTTGAATTAGACATGTAGATTGGAATTCAAGAAGAGATGTAGAGAATCCTGTGGAAGGTTTAAACCTTTATTCCATGACACTAGTGAATGCACAAGACTGGATGTAAGAAAAGGAAAAACATAGAAATGGAAGCATAGAGAAGCCTGTGGAAATAATTTTCCCCAAAATTTCTAATGTTCAGTTAAAAAACAAAACAAAACAAAACAAAACAAAACAAAACAAAACCAAAACCCCCCAGCAAAAAAACCCAAAAACCAAAAAACAAACCCAAATCAAACCAAAAAGAAAAGGCAAACCCCAGTAATTTTCTATAAAATGTTACCTGATGGACTGGAAGGAACAATGGTGGTCGAGAACTGAAACACAGTTTCACTTTCTATCTGAGACTCAGCTAGCACCTCCTTCAAATAATCTGAGACAGCTGAAGCAGAGTGTTTAAGAGGATGTGACATGATGAACTTCAGCATATTTCCTCTATTAAAAATTAAGCATGTCTTACTACAGGTAAATAGATGAAACTGCCCAAAACCGCAGAGGTCAGTCGGAACACTGCAGCTTTATCAGGAACCCTATGGGGCTTTGGGACAGGTTTCCTGATTTATTTAGATACTGAAAATAGAAAACGAATGATCTAGAAAGTTCAAAAGGGACAAGACTTGCTTTAATCTTCTCCCATTGAAATCACTGAATTGTGTGGTTGTTTTTTTTATGCAACTGAAGGGAGAAAAGATATAACTGTCCCAATTTTCAATTTTTAAGTGTTTTAGAAATGCGTCAGTGTGTGGAGGGACTAAGATAAGACCTCTCAGCAAGTTAAATCCTGTTCATTCTGTCTGTTAATGTTTAATTAGAATTTAATTGATTCATGGTCATTCTGTTGATCATTTGCAGGCATTTACTGCTATAATTTCAGTGTGCTTTTAGATGTCAAGATTGCTTAGTGAACAATGCAAGTGCAGCAAAATGGCAGGCATTGAATTAATTTTTCCAGATGAATAATTTAATCAGGCCCAGTATATTTCAACAGAGAAGCTGAATCTACCATTTTCCCTATACTCCAGAAATACTCTTCTGTTTCAGTTACTTCTTGGTTTTTTTCCTTATAAACCAGTGAAATTCTCCTTCACTGTCTACATATTTTTTCCCTCTGAGCACATCCCAAAAGCTCAAGATTTATGATTAATGCTGAGATTATTGAAAGCATTCTCATTTGAAGTAGAAATGCACATTTCTTACTTCTTTCTCCTTTCCCCTCCTTTTATCAGGTAGAGCAGTATTTATATATGTTCTAGTGCAGTTCTTAGAAGAGTGGCTTCAAGGAAAGAAGAAAAAAGTGGGCTATTGTGTGTTTACATGATAACTAATTATTCACTTTCCTGACACTGGAATATAATATGTGACATAGCAGATTCTGCTCTTGCCACTGGGAATATGAATTAACTCCCATGACTCTAGAAGATTTGTGTGTAGAATTGAACTGGTGTAACTGAGATTAGAGCCTGTTCCAAGTATCTTGAATAATTCCTGTAAGGCAAATGCCTTCAGCTGTCAATCTTCCAGGCTGACCTGTCAGTGTCACATAATAATTAAACAGCAGCTGGCATTAGTGCAAATTTATAATTGCTATAATCCTTATTGCTGACATGTCAATATTTAACTTGCATTAACCTTTCCTTTGAGGCTTACAAATAGTGCATCTCTGGCTTGTTCAGTCTAATTTTTCATGTCATTGCCTTGCACGGTACAAAGATTTATAATGTCATTGTGTGATGGATACAGACCACTCCTTTACTTAGCCTTGTAAAATGCACTAACTCTAGAACACTGGTTCATTTATTTATTTTTTTCTGCCCTGCCTGCAAACCACTTTTTAACTACTTTAACAGAAGGCCGGGTCTCAGATATCGAGAGTGAGAATGCTACTCTTGTGAATTTTAAACTGCCTCTTTGGAGGGTGACACACTCTTTTTGTCTCATATCATTACTATGTATTACAAATTCAGTTTCTAGAGTTGTTTTGGTTTGAAATAGCATTAAAACTTCAGGGAGAGGTATTGTGAATTTTGTTCTATTTATGAGAAGTCAAAATTAGACTATCATTTTAGTAGCCCACCTTCAGAAAACAAATTTTAAAATTCTGTCCTGAGTGGTTTTTGATCAAAATTGTGTGGATATTCATGCACAGACTAGACACCAAACAAAAAAGAACAAAAGAACTTGTATACTGTTGCACTCTGAAGTGTTCCCTATCTCATACTGTTTGAAAGTAATAAATTGCATGTAAACTTTGATCAGAATAGATAGTCCTATTTTTGTGTTATCCTGTACACAATAAGGATTTTTTTTAAGCCACTGGTCATATGGAAGCTCATTAAAAATATTATCATTACATGCAGTGTTATATTTGGGCTTGAGGCACTTGCCATGGTCACAGAATTAATTGAGAATTGACTCCAAAACTCTTGTTGCTGCTCTTCGGCTCATCCCACCAAACTAAAGCATCTTCTAGAAAACCATCCCATATTTCCCTTTCCAAAGATCTCATGGTTGTCTTACCTGCCACTCTTTAAGGTTCTGAACATTACTCAACAAGTACCTATATGCTTATATTCCTTATGACAATTGAAACGCTATGGGTTAGTAAAACAGTTAAATACGTCCTAAATATTGGTATTTAAAAATTCTCATCACAAAATGAAATAAAAGACCTATTATTAACATGTGACTATTCTCTCTTCAGCTTTATCATCTGATCTTTCCATTAGCCACTCGATAAAGGCAAATTATAGGTCAGGGCTCTTCCCTGATAGGATGAATTAAAATTCTACCCAGTGTAGATATTGCTGCATGATTTTAGTGAGATTCCAAATAACCTACATTCATGTTTATAATTAAACAATCTAATTTGTCACTTACTGTTGTATTTCTGAGGGGTCTTGACTCTGCTCCCTGGGGAATTACTTCTCGTATCTTCCAGATCAAGTTTTAAAGCAGTATGTAAGTGTGTAGTTAAGTGGTAAATGCCAGACATCATGCGTAGCGGGCACAATGGATTGTGCTTAATTCAGATTGATTAACAGCAAATGAGAAATGTAAGCATGAAATAAGTACATTAGACCAGACTATATATGAACAAACACTCCTTTAAGGTCTGAACGTTCCATAAAAACTCTGAATTTTCTTTAAAAAGAAATAATTTTAAAAGGGAAAATGTAGCACTTTTACAACAAATGTTTGAACAGTCTGGAGAATCCATGTGTCCTACAAATTCCAAGAGTGAATTTACTTATTGCTATGGTTACATCAACACATACTGTAATATGATATAATCAACTGTGATTTGCTGTGGCACAGAAATTGCAAAGATATGTTAGATTAAAAAAAAAGCCATTGCCAATATGTTCTTGTTTTACAAACATACGAGGTATTTTGAAGTTCCAGAAAGGTTTAAGATGCAGGCTGTCAACTTTGTTTAGTTATTGTGATGACTTCTCAAAAGTTTTCAAATTGATCTGGTAAGATTTCCCTAAAGAGAATTACCTGGATTTAAGAACTAAAATATTTTTAAAGCAAGTGGAAACTAATTTTTTTTTTACCTGTAAATCTCTTTCAATATTATTTTTCTTGTAATTATGTGTCTTAAATATATAATAGATAAGTTGTTATATCCCCTTTCCATAATAAATCCATTTCAATGCTCCCATAACATATAAACACATATTTGGCTTTTGCACTCATTCTTCTAATACATTTTTCAGTATTTCTTTTTCCTTGTATTGAATTTTATTTTTCCTTAAATTTGTTTCCTGTATATCACTTGTATAACTACATTCCTAATAAATTTTATTGATCTCTTTTAAACTTTCTTAGATCTTTCAATATTGATATTATGATCTTGATATTTTGATACTTGGATTTCAGGGTTCTCCCTTATTATTACTATTTTTCTCTCCCAAGTGATATTTACAACTTCAGACAGATGGCAGAAGTCATCAGAGAAGGAATTAGGAGACAGAACACATTTTAGATAATGTGTCAAAAGATGGCTCATCTGCACAACACAACATATTATTAGAAAGAAAACTACCAATACCCCTTTCTTGTCAAGTTTATAATTTCCAAATTACTTTCCATTACAAACTAAGCTATATGTAAAGAAAGAAAAGAAACAAAAGTGGCATGAAATAAATGTCTGCACTGCTTTTAAAATATAATTTTAAAATACAAATGCATACATTTTATGGTAGAATTTCTCATTTAACTGTGAGAGTGTTAGGCTCTCATCTTTGCTAGATTATACGTTTTTCAGTAAAATCATGAAATATAAATTTTTTTGGATTGAAAGAGACCTTAAAAATCACCTAATTCCAACCACCCTTCCATTGTCAGGGACACTTTCCACCAGACCAGTTTGCTCTAAGCCCTATTCAGCCTTGCCTTGAACACTTCCAAGGACGGGGCATTCACATCTTCTCTGGACAAGCTATTCCAGTGCCTCACCACCCTCACAGTGAAGAACTTCGTCATAATACCTAATATTAACTTCCCCTATTTCAGTTTAAAGCCATCACCCCTTGTCCTACCATATACCACTGCATAGTGACGTGCAGTAACAGCACCATGCCCTCACTTTACCAGCTCTGTGTTTTAGTGAAGGGTGGAGAGCCAGTCTCCATTGTGTTTTTTTTTTTTTTTGTTCAGAGTTGTTTGTCTTTCACTGGTTGTAAGGTTCTCAGTCTTGGTTCAGGATACTTTCAATAGTCTAATTAGTAAGAAATGCTTTGGGGAAGTAGAAATTATGGGTCCACATCCCTAGGGGGAAAGGCTGCCTGGAAAAAAGTTCTCCTAGTTTCTTTAACCGTAGAGATAACATGAAAAAAGTAATTTCCTCTTTTGTGCACTGCTGGAAGTGAACTGTGCTTGGAATTTCCAAGAGGTGAAGAAGGTCTAATTTGATTAAAAAGTGCAGAGTAATTCCTCTGCATTTTTTTTTTTTTTCTGGGTGTAGGCAATTACCTTCGCATTGTGCAGTATTTAGCTTGCATGATGAGTCTCCTGATTTGTAACTACATTTTAGATGCTAAAATGTTGAATTGATACCAGCAACTGACAAAATGAAAACTTCCATGAATCTCAAGGTCTTGAGGCGAGAATAAAAGTTTACTGGAAAATATTTGCAATTATTAATTTTTAGATATTAATATTTTGTGAGATTTTTAATATTTAATTTAATATTTAATGTAATTTTATTATTTAATTATATATAAAATTATATAAATTTTATAATTTAATTTTAATATTTAATTTAATATTTAATGTAATTTTATTATTTAATTATATATAAAATTATATAAATTTTATAATTTAATTTTAATATTTAATTTAATATTTAAAGATCTTTAATATTTAAAGATAAAGAACTAACTAGATGGGATAGAATTATTGTGTCAAACTTTTGTGTATGTTTTCAATCTGTCTGAAGAGTAATTTTAGCACAAAATATTTGCTTTTGGTTCTTGTCTCTTCAGTGTACAAGATTACAGCTATATTATTCACAGATTTTTGTATTCTTTAGCCTTTAAAGGACAATTCTAATCATCTGTGCTGTGCCTGAGTGCAAAATGAGCATCTGCTTCAAAAAGACCTTTATGTTTTCAACATCATAAATGTTACTAGCCAAAACCAACCAAGTTTGATGAGGTGGATTACTGTGCAACATCAACTATCAATAAGACTCCCTATATTTATATGAAAAAAAAATCATCAGTACCAGAACTATATTCCAGCATAATAGATTATGAAAATCTTTCAGAAAAAGTAAGGGAAATCTCATAACTGCAGACATGTGAAAACATGTCTGGATAAAGTTCAAAAGAATATATGGTTAAGTTCTGCTTCCCATGAGGGTGAAGTAAGCAAATGAGCTTTCTTTTCAAGTCTGACGTTGTGTGACTATATGTTTTATACTGTCTAATATGATTCATTTATTCTCTAACAGTCAAAGTCTTAGGTGTGCCATATATTCATTTATGATAGAATAGCAGATGCTTGCAATATAAAGTACTATTGTCCCTTCCAGCTCTTTCTTCTGAGTTGAATAGGTCTTATAATGCATCTGTGCAAAGAAACACTAGCTGTTCAACTTCAGCAGGATAGTAATCAAAGAGCATAGTCGTAGATAAAAATGCAGCTCAAAATGTGAATGTCACCAGACAGAAGGCAAAGGCTATATATGTCTGAGAAGGGTGCAGCTGCAGCTGGTATGGGTTGGCTATACCTTTTTACAACACCTGAACTGAACAAAAGTGTCACATCCTGAATATACCAAGTGAAAAAAAAGAGATTTGAGAAGGTCAGTCATGTCACTGGGGAGGGTGAGGAAGGGGGGAAATAGGCAGGGAGAAAGGCGGGAAGTACAGGAAGTAGAAGGTGAGGATCGTGGCAGGACAAGGAATCTGGGAAGTAGGGAAAGGTTGCAGAGGTCAATTAGCTGGGTAGATGCAAACACTGGGGGATGTCCAGGGACCTTGGCTGGTGATGTCCAAGCATGGCACGTACTGGTACAACTTTCTGCCCAACTTCCCTGTGTGACCCTAACCTAAACCCTGCGTCCACCTCCCATCTGGGGACTGGAGACCTAGAGAACCTGGTGTGTGGTGCGGGGAGACAGTGAGTGAGTGTGACAGGTAAATGAGTGAGGCATAAGGGAATCTTTCAGCTTTTTAATTTTCACTGTCTACGGATTTACTTCATCTCACCTGTGACAGTACTGAGTATAACTTTTTTTCAGATTTTGGAATTATTCAAATATATCTTACTAAAAGGTTACGTTTGCTTTATTATAACTTGCATCTGACTTTGTCCTTGACTCATTCTCTTTAAAGGTTTAGTGTGTTCCTAATGCTTAATTTAATAGTTATACTGTATTTACAGGATTTTAAGAATTACTTTAGTGTCATGAATGAAAAAGTGTATATTTTCCAGTTATATTAACAAAATCCTTTGTTATCTACTTATCTATCCTCATATGATTACAAAAGATTGTGATTTTCATACATTTCATTAATTATTACTGTATTCAAGATTGTGCTCATCCAGATACAGACCTTTTGGGTCTGTATTTATGTCTGATATATATTTATACTATTATATTTGTCTATGTATATATGGCTTAATTTATATCCTATTATTTCTCAGAGAGAAAAGGTCAGTGCAGTCCAAAATTAATTAATTAATTAATTTTTAAAAGTCTTGTTTCAGAATCAAGAGGACAGGACATAAAATTGCATCTGAAATACCCTGTATTTGATCTTCCTTTCCCTGGAAAGGATTAAGACCTGTGCATGGATACCTGAATAGGAAACGACCTCATTATTTTTTCATATTTTGTCTCACATAATTACGTCCTTCTTCAGACACACTTTTGATCTATGTTACCATGCATAAATCATATCTGAGTTTGCAGAGCAATCTGACCTTGGGAAAATTGGGCTCTTTGAGGTACAAACTCTATTTCAGAAAGTCAATACAGGTTTGTGGAGATTTGGTTGCAAAAACTATTGGAAATAGGAAGACATTACCTCTTTTGCAAAGTTCATATTGAATAATTTTTGACGTCTAAGCACACATAATTTTGTGCAGGTAAAATTATCTACTAGAAAAACCTTTCAACAAATACATAAACTTGGTAACAAAACCTACTAATCTCTGAGTTTCAAAAATAGGCATAATTTTTTGATCTATATGAAGCTGTTTCTGAGATCATCTTATTTCCTCTGATTCCCAAAAGCAATGTACAAGACAGGGAGCAGAAAAGTAAATATGACTGTAAAACTGTAAAACCTCTTGAACCTTTATTGCAGAAACCTTAAGATTAGCAAAGCTGTAAGAAAAAAGCTAAATCAGAAGCATTTGATGGGGATTTGATGATCACAGTCTACCTAAACATGATAATTTATAATGTGCTAAACCATATTTTTGTGTATCTGACAGCATTTAAACTAAAGAACAAACTTCTACTAACTGAAGCACTGGATACTCACTGGTGAAGGAAAGCTTAAGACTTGCATGAGCTGAGTATTTTCCACTGAACCATAAGGATTAATTTGGGTAGTGGTGAAATGAAGTGCTATGGAAGCTGCATTGAGCACTTTCTAAGTCCAGACAGTAGACCTGAAGGTAATGAACTAAGTATCTTGCCAGACCAAGAGGTCAGACTCCTTGATTTACACGTAGCATGTGCAGAGCAACTACATTAGGCAAGATAAGTTTTGATCTATCCCAAGACTCTCTGAAAGTGACCCACAGCAGATGTTTAGTGAAAAAAAGCAAGAGTAATACTCTTGTACTCTTTACGGACAGTAATCATAACCTTGCAGCTCAAGCAATTTCGGGAGCTCCTAACTGGTTTTTGTTCAATAAATGTGTCTAATTACTTTTTGCACATATAGTTTAGGTCTTTCCCTTTATGAGACAATAAATCCCACAGTTTTCTCACATACTATGTGAAAAAATACTCTTATTTCCTGCTTTTTTTCACTTGCTGCTTTATCATATTTTTTTTGGTGATTATTAATTTTAATCTTTTTCCAGGTTTACTTTTTTGTAATTTCATAATTTTATAAATTTATATTATAGTACCCTCTTGTGTCACTCTTCCAGTCATTCCTTGTGTTGGGAGTATGGAATGTTTTTCATCATCTTTGTTACAGTTCTCGTATTTCTTCTAGATTTGGTAAATCCTTTCTGAGGGAATGAGGAGGTAGGACAAAATTACTGTTTGGATGTGCATATCCTGTGAATCTACTGACTCAAAGAAAGTCTATATATCCCCGAGAAAAAATATATCCCCAGGTCACACCATGTGCCTGAGAGCATTGTCCAAACACTTATGGAACTCAGACAGGCTTGGTGCTGTGACCAATTCCCTGAGGAACCTTTTCCAGTGCCCAAACACCCTCTGGGTGAAAAATTTTTCCTGATATCCAACCTAACCCTCCCTGACTCAGCTTCATGTCCTTCTCTTGAGTCTCTGGTCTCAGTAGTGAAGATACCAGTACCTGCCCTTCCTCTTCCCCTCGTGAGGAAGTTGTAACTGCAACGTGGTGTCCCCTCAGTCTCCTCCAGGCTAAACAAAACAAGTGACTTCAGCTGCTCCTTATACAGTTTCTTCTCCAGACCCTTCACAGTCCTCATGGCCCTCCTTTGGACATTCTGGCAAAAAAATCTAGTTTTACATTGAATTTATTCTGTCCCATTTAAGACTGGACCATATATGTTTAGACATGTATGTTTATACCATGTAAGTTTAGACATATATCTCACTTGTAAAAATACTTACTAGAAAGGTTCCAGTCATCTCAGAAACTTTTTAATGCTGATTCCTTATGGTGTCTTTAGATAAATCCTTGTCAGGGAAATTATAACTTAACTGTGAATTTACAAAGCCAAGTTAGTGGCGGATAGTTTATCCAGGTATATTGTTAGTGTTCAATTATGAAACTGTCTCCATTCATAAGTGTTTCTTAATTTTTATCCATTAAAAGGGAATTGACACTCTCTTAGTTGTTTCAATAGTTCCTGAAGCATTAAATTTATTACACAAATAAACTCCTAGCTCTAAATAGCAAATGGAAGTATACAAACAGACAGAAAAACATTTATATTTGAGTCAAATTTATATAGTGTTATTTTACACCCTTTTACTTAAGACAGATGAGAATCAGTGCTTTACTAGCGAATTTATAGTAACATTAAACAATCCAATACTCTTGGCTTCTCATACCCATCTCTCTTCCCCCTCTCCATCTTCTGGTGATCACAGTCCAAAGGTCTTTTCATGGAGTTGCTTTGATGCAGTGCTACGCTGTTCTGGAGGCAGTGTCCTTACAGATGGCTTCTCTTGGAAGCATTCCAGTTCTGCTTACATGAAATTGCACTGAAGTGGCCAGACCATGGGTGTGAGCAGAGTGGATTACTTGCTTCCTCTGGATAGTCAGGGTGCATACCTTGTATACTCCTTTTGCAGCCAGAATATGTCTGGCTGGTAACCTTCATTAATACATCCAACTCATCTCATAAAACCTTAGTGTCCCCAGTCTCTACTTTGAGCTCTTTAGACATGTTAGATGACTGTGAATTCATTAAAACCTCCTTTCCAGAGAATTTACGCAGTTACTTTGGGTATAATCTGTGGAGGAGGGAAGGACTGGAATTGACTAATTAGTAGGTTTTGTTTTGTTTTGCTTGTTTTGATATTTGTCTCAGACAGTGAGAAGAGGTCCCTCTCTTTGATGAAAATCAATCACAAACTGTCAAAGAACTCCTTCCCATTTTCTTGGACCTTCAGAATGTTTAATTCTGGATGGCAGTGGTCCCTGAAGGATGTTTCTTCCTGAAGGGATAGGTGCAATTGAGCAAGAATTTGTAACAGAAAACTAGAACATGTTTTGCCTAGAAAAACTGCAAAATATCCTTTGAAATTAGATTTTTTTTTCCTTCCTTCTGCATTTCAGAGAAAGTTACAGGGAAAAGCTGTGAGCAAGATATCTCTCTCTGTGGTATGCAGAGAGATAATATGTTTGCAAACATGTACAAGGCCTCTTTGGGCCAGAGAGGGTGGAGGAAGAGACAGAGAAGATGAAAGAAGGCTGGAGGAGGCAGGGCATTTCCTTTGCCCCTGAAGGTCCAATGCATGCTGCATTGTAAAAAAGTGGTCATTGCATCTGAAATAAACTGTTTGTTTTTGGTTTTGGTTTTGTTTTTGTTTTTAATTCTTCCACTGCCCTGGCATTCTTGGGAAGAATACCTGCATGTATTAACCTTACTCTTCCCAACTGGGTTTAGTGCAACCAAGCTGGCAAGCATAGTTTATGGGAGGCAACGCTGTTAGTATTTGTGTCTCACTCAGCATCTCACAATAGCCTTTAATAAGAACAACTTACTTCAGTTCTTTGGGTATCTATTCTCTTCATTTATTACATGTCCAAAACATGTCTTAAAACCTGTGTGGAGAATACTGAGCTTGATAGGTCACCAACTCCTCCACTAGAACATGGCAACACTTATCCACATGTTCTTCCTATGAAGACTCATTACAAATATTGGATATTTATATTTGATTCAAAAATCAAGATACATTAGTTGAGTGCAGAATGACAGCAAAATATTTGTTGTTTCACTTGTAGAAAATTCAATCCTATCATGTAAGAAGGTTTCCAGTAAAACTATGTGCTGGATATGACTTAATCCTCATTTAATACTGTGTGAAGTTCTGATCACTCTTGTTCAATAAAGGTTAACTCTAAGGTTCTTAAAAAAAAAAAAAAAACAAACAACAAACTACAATGATCAAGAGGAGAAAAGCTCTGCTGCGTGAAAGGGGAAGAATAAAAGATGCAGCTAAGTATTGTTATCTGTATCAGAGGTAGGGGCTCTGGGGTTCTTTAGGAGTTCTACTGGTATGAATATGTGAAACAAACGGCATTGAAAAACCTTCAACTCATTATGGCTTAAAAATAACAAAGATGTAAGTGGGCACTAAGACAAAAATGAATTCTTCGTAGCATCAAATTACAAAGGATTCTCTGAGTCACCACTTACTAGATCCTTACCAGACTCTCAGAGAAAACTGCTTAGAATCCCACCTGAAGTGTTCAGCTTGCACAGTGAGAATATTTCTGTTTTACTGATGAAAACTCACAAGGATATTTGTGCACCTGAATCTTATTCAGGGGTCTATATTCTGATATTTTTTAATCATCAAGTCAGGCCTAAAGAGAAGTTAGGCAAGTATTTACCTTCATGGCTCGGTGGCTGCATAATCAAAAGAAAATGAGTAGAAAATGTTCATGTAAGATACTAGCTGAAAGTATTGTTGTCTTTAAACATTCACAGAAATATGACTGACAACTAAAAGAAAATAAGAATTATTGCTGAGAAGAACAAGAATGTACGGGTAACTACAACTGGAAAAAAAAGCAAAATCTTATTTCCGTAATCTTATGGTCATAGGTACAGAACTAATACAGAACAGAGAGTGGTAAAAAGAGAATTAATTAATTGACTGTATGGGAGTACTTGTGCTACCTGGATACNTTTTTTTTTTTTTTAATTCTTCCACTGCCCTGGCATTCTTGGGAAGAATACCTGTGTGTATTAACCTTACGCTTCCCAACTGGGTTTAGTGCAACCAAGCTGGCAAGCATAGTTTATGGGAGGCAATGCTGTTAGTATTTGTGTCTCACTCAGCATCTCACAAGAGTCTTTAATAAGAACAACTTATTTCAGTTCTTTGGGTATCTATTCTCTTCATTTATTACATGTCCACAACATGTCTTAAAACCCGTGTGGAGAATACTGAGCTTGATAGGTCACCAACTCCTCCACTAGAACATGGCAACACTTATCCACATGTTCTTCCTATGAAGACTCATTACAAATATTGGATATTTACATTTGATTCAAAAATCAAGATACATTAGTTGAGTGCAGAATGATAGCAAAATATTTGTTGTTTCACTTGTAGAAAATTCAATCCTATCATGTAAGAAGGTTTCCAGTAAAACTATGTGCTGGATATGACTTAATCCTCATTTAATACTGTGTGAAGTTCTGATCACTCTTGTTCAATAAAGGTTAACTCTAAGGTTCTTAAAAAAAAAACAAACAACAAACTACAATGATCAAGAGGAGAAAAGCTCTGCTGTGTGAAAGGGGAAGAATAAAAGATGCAGCTAAGTATTGTTATCTGTATCAGAGGTAAGGGCTCTGGGGTTCTTTAGGAGTTCTACTGGTATGAATATGTGAAACAAATGGCATTGAAAAAATTTCAACTCATTATGGCTTAAAAATAACAAAGATGTAAGTGGGCACTACGACAAAAATGAATTCTTCTTAGCATCAAATTACAAAGGATTCTCTGAGTCACCACTTACTAGATCCTTACCAGACTCTCAGTGGAAACTGCTTAGAATCCCACCTGAAGTGTTCAGCTTGCACAGTGAGAATATTTCTGTTTTACTGATGAAAATTTACAAGGATATTTGTGCACCTGAATCTTATTCAGGGGTCTATATTCTGATATTTTTTAATCATCAAGTCAGGCCTAAAGAGAAGTTAGGCAAGTATTTACCTTCATGGCTTGGTGGCTGCATAATCAAAAGAAAATGAGTAGAAAATGTTCATGTAAGATACTAGCTGAAAGTATTGTTGTCTTTAAACATTCACAGAAATATGACTGACAACTAAAAGAAAATAAGAATTATTGCTGAGAAGAACAAGAATGTACGGGTAACTACAACTGGAAAAAAAAGCAAAATCTTATTTCCGTAATCTTATGGTCATAGGTACAGAACTAATACAGAACAGAGAGTGGTAAAAAGAGAATT